>NC_064643.1:630131085-630431085 GCF_023864345.2 Schistocerca serialis cubense | reverse complement strand
GCTGGTAGTCAACACTGCAGTCGCTGGTGGCAGCAAGAAATTCAAAAGTCCAAGATGGTGGTCGGTGAGAAATAGAAATATCGAAGAGATGCTGGTGAGAAATTTATAAATGAAAGACGGTGTTGGGGAAAATTAAAAATGGAAGATGGTTGAAAAATAAAAAAAGAAATTAAATATTCTCAAACAATTTAAAAAGTTCAAAAATCCAGGACAGCAGAATTAGCTCAGTTGTGCTTTGTAATGTCTCCCACTCCACTCCCCTCTCCATCCCTTCCCTCCAGTCACATCTCAGTATTTTATCGTCCATTAAAATGAAAGTGCCGATCACTATGTACTCCCAGAAACGTCAGCATTGCTGTGCTCAAAAGCAACTGTCGCAACAGGCCCTCACATTATTTATTTTCCACTCCAGATTTGTTCTACGATCCTTATACAGATTCACAATGTATTTTATACACACACACACACACACACAACTTATGCGTAAAACATGATCGTGAACACTTAGACTAAGTGCTCCAACGCTATTTTCACCCCTAAACAAATGTGGCTAAAAGATAACGTGCTAAAGAGACAGTTAACATACAGGGTTTGGCATAAATGATACTATAGCAAAACTAATGTGCCCAAGCCTATAACTGCAGATGATACTTGAGAGGGGTTACAATGGTATCTTGACATCTAAAATTTGTCAAAGCTGTATTACTGGTACTTGGTATAACAATCTGTCATCACTTGTCATTTTTATAAAATTTTCAGTCATGTTTCACCCTAGAAAGCACCATTTTAGGTAGCACAAAGCTAGTGCATCATATTCTACACTTGAAAATATTCTTGATGTTATTAACAGCCTAATATTGCTTTTTATTTACATTTGAAGTAAGCCTACTGAACGTTATGTACAAAAGAACTTACAAGTAATGCTGCAAGAGGTACTGACCGGATCTATGGTGCCAAGCCTCTCTAGAACAGTATTTCAAACAATCAGCTACTAAATAAGACCACTTTTACACCTAAACTGCAACTACTCACTCTCATGTTACAATTTTCGTGTAACAAATTCTTCGATGCATCACTCTTGTTACATGAAGTTGAACCAAATTACCTCTGCTAATCAGTGTAAGAAACTATCCCGACATATCGTAATGTTACAACAAAATTGCCCCAAACATCATCACGATCGAACAAAATTATAATACACTGCCCTCTATGTCTTCGACTAAGCAAGTTAAGACTTGTTATGGCTAATTGTCACTTATTTCAACAAGCAAAAGTGATTAGTCGGTAAGTTGAGAATTATCGGAACTATCAAGCAAAACGCTTAGTGAGATTCGTTAAGTCAGATTTGTAGGTCAGTACCTCATCCATGATGTAACAAACTGCACCCACTGTGCTATGACTTCATCATGATGTCATGTGCTCACTGACCTTGACTGTATGACGTCACATTTCATTGGTGGAATACATTACGTAATGACAGCATTAAACTGGTCGTGAATTGAAACAGCCAGTCACTGTGCATTATTTTATTGGTCAATAAAAAAAACAGCTCGTGTGTGTAACCTTGTTCCACTACTGTCTTTGGTCATGTTTACATTTGTATACCATGCATTCTGAAGGTCTCCTAGCATATTACAAAAATATGTAGTTTAAGTATACAACACAATTAAGACATCATCATCACGCATTCTTCCCTCCAAAAATGGCCGGTCAGTTCCTTTGTCTTTGGCTATACTGTGCGTTTACATCTTGCATTTTGCAGCATTACGATTATATTTTGTTATTGTTTAGTAGTTTGTTATAGAAATAAAGGTTGTGGCGCCATAGTTCCATTCGGTAAATATCGCAGCCCTCCTCGAAACTTCGTTTTGAACACAACCTCGAGTAGGCCTAGGTCAAACCTAAATAAAAAATAATATTAGGTACGCCATATCATCAATTACATTTTTGGAGTGTAGAACAGTTCCTTCTAAAATGATTCTTTGGGAGGCAATGCATTATTGAAATACGTGTCAAAATGTCACGTGCTCATAGTTCAATCTTTGTACTACAAGCAATGTAGCCTCAAGTAAGCCTACGATCGAAATGCCAAAACGTTTTACGTATTTCGACAGATATTTTAGATATGGAAATACCACTGTAACAACTGACATAAACATTTTTTGATAATATGTGGAAATAACGTTGACAGAAATATTGTGTTGCTGATGAATACTCAGCAGGTATTTTAGATGTAGAATTGACATTGCAACACTTGGCAAGCACTATGTGTTTCGTAGAATTCAGTCATGGAAATATTTAATATGAGGGTCCATTCTGTTTCACGTAAAGTGTGGTACAGAGATCAAGGCGGCCGCTGTGACCGAGCGGTTCGAATCCTGCCTCAGGTATGGATGTGTGTGATGTCCACAGGTTAATTAGGTTTAAGTAGTTCTACGTCTAGGGGACTGAAGACCTCAGATGTTAAGTCCCATAGTGCTTGGAGCCATTTGGTTTGAACAGAGATCAAACTGTGGACGCTCACAAGAGCTTGTTAGTGTGTGTGTGTGTGTGTGTGTGATTTGCTGATGACAAAGTTAACGCATTTCAGATGTGAAAACACTGCAGGTTTCACCCTTTATGTAATTTTTTTATAAATTCGTCTGAATATGGCACATAAATTTCCGGTACTTTTGAACGTGGCATCTACACTGTGTTTAGTTGTTTCCTATTAATGGCCACTGAAATACTAGGCTGTAATAGGCTGTTTCGTTATAATGGGAACCAGTCTTCTAAGAAATGATATGTGGCTTCTTGGGTTGTGATTGACGTAACCGATAAGGTAGGGCATTGACCGACTCACGTGATGTCACAAATGTAAATAAAATAGGCCAAATTCCCCCATGGCCCTGCTACTGAAAACTGTAACATTAGTGTTACAACGAAAATAACGATATTTTCAGTGGAAAAGACAGGGCTACTATAAATGATTCATTCTTCTTCCAAGCTCTTTGTTTTCCAAAGTTTTATAAGTTCAAATATAATCGATGCGTGAACAGAACCATAAACTCACTGAGTTTGTATTGCTCCTACCTGTTGGCGTTATGAGTGCAGTGCCGTGACAAAATGGCGACAAAACAAGCAAAGAGTTTTTGTGCGTTGGAATATGCGAGATATTCATCTGTTACAATATTTCAGCGTGCATTCAGAAGGACTTATGGAATAGAACCGCCATCTAAACGGAGCAATATGCGTTGGTATCGACAATTTAGGGACACTGGTTGTTTTCTGTGCCATGTCTCAGACGAAGATGTAAGGGCCGTTTTCCTTCTGTGAGAAGAATGTGACGGGTAGCACTTACCTTGATGATGCCGGACGTGGTGGCCGAGCGGTTCTAGGCGCTTCAGTTTGGTACCGCGCGACCGCTACGGCCGCAGATTCGAATCCTGCCTCGGGCATGAATGTGTGTGAAGTTCTTAGGTTAGTTAGGTTTAAGTAGTTCTAAGTTCTAGGGGACTGATGACCTAAGCTGTTAAGTCCCATAGTGCTCAGAGCCATTTGAACCATTTTTTTCTTACCTTGATGTGTTGCGGTTGGTTTTTTTTTCCACAACTGACGGCTGATTCCCAGAATTTCGTCTTTCAACAAGACGGGTCACACCCTTATCGGAGCATGAGTGGTCGTCACTACCTGAACTACGAACTGCTGCAAGGGTTAGTGGTGAAGGTGATGAGGTTCCCTCGCCGCCCGGTCACCTGCTAATGCTTTGTGACTTTCTCGTTTGAAGGTACATTAAGGAGTGTCTTTACGTAACCCCAATGCCAAGAACAGTGGAATAGCTGAGACAATGCATCAGTGCTGCTTTGGTGACTACTGACAGGATGTTGGTACACAAGATACGGAACTACCGCTGCGACGTGTTTCGTGTGACCAGAGGGCGCTCATAGAATATTTGTAAGACCCAAAACGCAAAACTGGAGTTTACAGTTCTGTTCATGCCTCAGTCATGCTTGTAGATATAATAATTTAGCAAATGTAGAACTCTGAAAACGAATGAATTTGTAGTAGCCCAGTAGAACTGGAAGTTTACATTTTAGTGTAATCTTCCTGAGTTAGTTCTAACAACAGTCCTCGAAGGGAACAAAAGGACGAAGAGCTTCAGAGCCTCACCTACCCACACCTGCAGAACCGCCGAGAAGTCGAATAGTACTGGAATGTAGATGGTGACTGAATGCCATAATTGTGAATGGTAGCTGCTGTAACAATGATTGCTAGCTGTGTCATTAATGGAACTTTGGTCAGTCAAAGTATGCATGCTGCTATGAATAATGTTCTATTATTTCTATGTGGTTGTTTACCACACGCTTCCGTACATGTTGTAAACCGCAATGTCATCTCTTTGTTTTGTTAATCCCAACCTGTTTTTGAGAAATTACCTCTCCTGCAGCTATATTTCCTCCCTTGTCTCCCCAGAATTGTAGACTTTAGCTATCATTTTATAATGACGTAGTTCTTTAATCGCTTTCGCAAATGGCATGAGGGTAAAATGATTTTGCTTTTTTTGAAGATGTTCGCATCATATAACAGTTCCTTTTTCAAAGGTACTACATTTCTCACTTAACCAATGCCCAACACCAAAAATATTCTATCCATTCTACTGTTAAAGTATCACAGTCAAAATACTTAAAAGGAAATGGGTTTTAAGTCAGGCATTATATTTTACAGAATGAAGACAGCTGGCCGGCAGGGCAGTGGGGATGAACAGGGAGCTCTTACCTTGATGGTCTCCCTGAGGATGGCGATCTCGCGGGTCAGGTGTTCGTTCTCGGCGTACAGCACCTCCATCTGCTGCTGCATCTCGATGCTCGGGTTGCGCATTCGCATTCGCAGCTCCTCCTCCAGTTGGCGAACCAGCATCGCTTGTTTCTGCAACACCAGACACAAACAGCTGCGTCAGAATGAGTACTCAGCGGCCGTCCGAGATTCAGCGGAGTATTCACAGAGTGAAACGATAACCTAGAAAGTTGTGGGCTAAAATTTACGCATTGTAAGCCGACCTTCTCCCCAAGTTGAGAAATTTATCACGTCGTGTTGCGTCATTGTTGTCAAACTGGTTCTAGGATTTATTAGAGTCCGGTATAATGAACGAACTTCACAGCAAAGTGTGGCTCTAGAATCATGCGGGAGGTTCCTCCACGCCGTCACTCTGCTCTAATAACAGCTCCAACTTCACATAAAGTCATTAAATGCGGGTTGGTTTCCAAATCGAATTAATGAATTAACCTTTTAGCTAAGAACGGTGAAGATATCGAATAACATTTAACCCAAGCTGCAACATGGTCGCGAATTGAACAGTGACCCGAAAGTAGAATAAATTTCCTTTGCTTCACGTCTATGGTCACGATGCCAGTGTATTAGGATATGTTTTTATAAAACAGATTTGGAGATGGTCATTATAGACCCAAACCGGTAGTCTGATGACACGAAAATTTGTGGCCATAGACGTGAAGTAAAGAAAATATTAACATTTAACAGATACCTCAGTTAAATCAGCTACCTTGGAAGCAAATCCAAAGTCCAAGTCCCAACTATTCGATAATATTAAAGTACATCAGTGATGCTGCTTCACCATGAGCTAAAGTTCATCACGATACAGACTAACATTCGTCCAAAATTAAATCCTTTCAGTAGCGCAAATATACAACGCCTGAAAGCACCGTGAAAATGTCAAAAGCCTCCAAGGCTTGCTCACAATTCTATCACCTGTAAAATTTCATAGTGCTGAAACAGTGAGGCTGGATAGCCTCTAACAAGTAAGTTCAACTCGTGTCGAAAGCTATCTAGACCCATCAGCTTCTGTCTACACTAACCGAGTAACTGCCCGCTAAAGGCCATGGGCAAAGACTACGAGACGCAGCAGCGCAGCCTATTTAGCATTTACGGAAACCATATCACGTTCGACATGTTCATAACTTCTTACAAATTTTTGTTAAAATGATCATTATCGAAAATACATTGTTTTTTTTTTTCTAAAACTAAACGTATTGAAATGATCCCCTCACCAAACTGGCCACTTTCCAACCTTACAAAACACTCTTACATAGATATTGCACTAAATAATAATGGAAACATGATATGGTGCCGTCAAGCACACCTATTAAAAGAGCAAAGTATAAGTAAATATTTACATTTGAACAAGTGTGTCATATCAAAGCACAGCGCAATTTCCAGTTCGTTTACGTGGTGTTCTTGGTTTGTATGGAGAACGTATCAAATTTGAATTACTGCATATTTAAATGGCGACCCGTTCAATTACGTTGCATAATACTTATCTTGGCACAAGAAGCGCACTACTTGATTTGATCATTTATTACGTAGGTCAATGGGTTCAGCTTTAGCGTTTGCAGAATGATACCATGACGGCGAAGTGACACTTTCGTCAGTCGGCCACGCATCCGGAGCGCAGTCAACACCAGGGCCCGTTCAGGGAACTCCACCCGTTGGTAGTCTGCACCCAGCCCTGGAAAGGCTTACGAAGATTGTTCTCGCCGTTGCGTTATGCTCCGTTCCGCCCCCAGAACAAACGAAGAGCCAACCGGGCTTGTAAACACACAACACAAGACTAAGGAACTGAGAAACGAGATGGTCTGGCACTTCTTTGGGAATACCGTGCCCGCAAAGGCAAGAGAAGACTCCGCGAAACATCCAGTGAAACAACGCCATCCTATCTAACATGCCAGTCAACATTCCTTGCAGACGGAGAGATGGAGACTTCAGCAGGCAATAGTTGAAGGAAACGGTCGAGACAGCCTTTCACGTTGGTGTCAGATATTACAGAGAGATGCATTCTGAGATAGAACAGTAGGCTCTATTACTACTGAGGGAAACCCAGCAGACAATCTACATTGCTGCTGGCCGGGATAGTTGCAGGTCAGATCCATTTCCACATAACAATCTTCAACAGGTTCGGTTTATTAGTTCCGCAAGGAGATGGCGACACTAGAGAAAGAACGAATGAGAGAAGTGTCATAACAGAAGTAACACAAACAGCAGTACTATAGTCGGATAACTGGTAAGTAGTTTTGTGCTGAACTCCTTTTTCATCTTTTTCTTTCTTTTCTGGTATTTTGTGGCTTATATAGCAAGAAGTAAAAAACATAACGTATTAAATACAAATACGAGGTGTGGCTAGAAAAAAACCGGACTAGTACTGGTGAAACAATAAAACGAATGCAATAAGGCTGAAAGTCGCGTGGCCTGTCACGTGACTCTCGCTCCGCCTACTGCTCGAGTTTCATCTGCCTCCTGCACTCAGTCTGCCCGTGGCGTCTGTTTTAAGTAGTTGACGTTTTGTCTGTGCGTCGGAAAATGTCGAGTGTACAGAAAGAACAGCGTGTTAACATCAAATTTTGTTTCAAACTAGGAAAATCTGCAAGTGAAACGTTTGTAATGTTACAACAAGTGTACGGCGATGATTGTTTATCGCGAACACAAGTGTTTGAGTGGTTTAAACGATTTAAAGATGGTCGCGAAGACACCAGTGATGACACTCGCACTGGCAGACCATTGTCAGCAAAAAATGATGCAAACATTGAAAAAATCGGTAAACTTGTTCGACAAGATCGCCGTTTAACAATCAGAGCAGTGTCTGAGTTAACAGGAGTTGACAAGGAAAGTTTTAGGCAGATTCTTCATGAAAGTTTCAACATGAACAAAGTGTGTTCGAAAATGGTTCCAAAGTGTCTCACAATTGAACAGAAGGAACGCCGAAGAATGGTTTGTTCTGACATCCTGGAAAACATTGAAAGTGATCCCACCTTCTTACAAAATGTTATTACTTGCGATGAAACGCGGTTTTTTACTTACGATCCCGAAACTAAACGCCAATCGATGCATTGGAAAACTCCTGGTTCTCCACGACAAAAAAAAGCACGAATGTCAAAATCGAAATTCAAGGCAATGATGATTGTTTTTTTTTTTTTTTGACATCAAGGGGATTGTGCACATTGATTGGGTACCAGAGGCACAAACAGTGAATCAGCATTACTACATTAGCGTCCTGGCTACCCTACGTGAGCGAGTACGGAGAAAACGGAACGATTTGTGGAGAAAAAAGTCATGGATCCTTCACCAAGACAATGCCCCAGCTCACAGTGCGTTGTCAGTGAAGACGTTTTTGGCAAAACACAACATTCCCATCTTAGATCAACCACCCTACTCACCTGATTTGGCCCCCTGTGACTTTTTTCTTTTCCCTAAAGTCAAGTCAGCTTTGAAAGGAACTAGATTTGAGACTGTTGAAGCAGTAAAATAAAAAGCGACGGAAGTAATGTATGGACTTACCGAAAATGATCTGCAGCATTGCTATGAACAGTGGAAAATTCGTATGGAGCGGTGTAGAGACCGAGGAGGAGATTACATTGAAGGAGATAACATGAAATTGTAAATAATTGTAAATAAATGTTTTTTCCAGCATCAGTCCGGTTTTTTCTAGCCGCACCTCGTATATGTGCTTATGGCCTATTTTCGCTATCGAAATAACAGGCTGAAATTATGAGGAATAAATAAGTAAATAATAGATTTAATTTGTCAGAAAGTTTAAAGTATAGGTAATTTCAAATTTTTCTTTCTGGTACAAGACAATCCAGTTTCTAACCAGTGAACATTTACTCAAATAATTCTTTGAGGTTACCAGATTAATCAGGCGGGGACTCGTCGCTGTCGCCGTCTCCATTCAGACAAGTTTCCCATTTCCGCTCATATTCTGTGATTTTGTTTGTAAGACTTTAACCTTGTTTCTCATGTTGTTTATATTCCTAATGTCCCTCCTACTGCTCCACTTATGTTCCGTTATTTGGACAGAATGCTAGTCACCCAAGCCTCCCCGAGCGCTACTGAAGTTGTGAGAGGAGCCTCATGTTGCTGTCGATGAGCGGGGTCGGCCACAGTGTTGAGACAGAACTCTGTCCCCGAACTCCACGGCTTTATGACCTTGTGAGGTCACAAAGGTTTACAAATCCTGGAAGGGACAGCGGAAAATTAGGCAAACTGTGCATATGCTTTCAGAAGGAACGTTTTGACAGTGAAGATGAAACGGCGTAACTCAGGAGCAATGAAAGTTATTAGCAAATAATTAGAGTGATGGGGTTGAAAACCGAGACTGGGCAATCAAAAGTAAGAGCACATCACGGGAGAATTGTTCGGAATGCCAGGGAAGCAAGACTTACACGCGCTGCTGCTGGGAACACCTGGCTGCCACGTCTGATGTGCGAAGCTCTGATGTGTGCTGAAGGCTATGACTTTGGTCCTGAGTGTAAGCAATGATGATCTACATCTACATCTACATTGATACTCCGCAAGCCACCCAACGGTGTGTGGCGGAGGGCACTTTACGTGCCACTGTCATTACCTCCCTTTCCTGTTCCAGTCGCGTATGGTTCGCGGGAAGAACGACTATCTGAAAGCCTCCGTGCGCGCTCTAATCTGTCTAATTTTACATTCGTGATCTCCTCGGGAGGTATAAGTAGGGAGAAGCAATATATTCGATACCTCATCCAGAAACGCACCCTCTCGAAACCTGGCGAGCAAGCTACACCGCGATGCAGAGCGCCTCTCTTGCAGAGTCTGCTACTTGAGTTTATTAAACATCTCCGTAACGCTATCACGGTTACCAAATAACCCTGTGACGAAACGCGCCGCTCTTCTTTGGATCTTCTCTATCTCCTCCGTCAGACCGATCTGGTACGGATCCCACACTGATGAGCAATACTCAAGTATAGGTCGAACGACTGTTTTGTAAGCCACCTCCTTTGTTGATGGACTACATTTTCTAAGCACTCTCCCAATGAGTCATTCTGCTGCACGCGTGATATACTCCAACCTGAACCTCGCCAAACACGAGGAACACCCGTCGCCTGGAGACGCCGCTGCCTTGCACATGCAGCGTGAAAGCTACGAGTAGTACAACGTCGACATACTTCCCACGCAATGATCTGTAACTGTATGCATTAAGCAAGTCTGGTTGGCGATGTCCAGTTTGTACTAAAAGAATTAACAAGTAACACTCGAGGAAACAACCCTACGATGTTCATTAATAGAATATGTATATCAATGTCTTTAAATATTAGCTCGTGGTGGAAGATGTCAGGTGTTCAAAGAATAAGTGATTCAGTAATTTTGTAAAGGACAACTATCGCCAATTTAACCATTGTCATCACTGATAACTCAAACGGCAATAAAAGCAGTTGTGATGTACTGTAGTTACATTACCTCAGCCAGAGTATATAATCTTCAATTTTAGTCACTACAACTTTCTACGATTAGGTGCACTAATTCTTGTATACAAATGTGATTAACACAAATTACGAGGGGCGTTCAATAATTATTGTAAGGCCATAAGCACATATATTTGTATTTAATACGTTATGTTTTTTATTTCTTGCTACATAAGCCACAAAATACCAGAAAAGAAAGAAAAAGATGAAAAAGGAGTTCAGCACAAAACTACTTACCAGTTATCCGACTATAGTACTGATGTTTGTGTTACTTCTGTTATGATACTTCTCTCATTCGTTCTTTCTCTAGTGTCGCCATCTCCTTGCGGAACTAATAAACCGAACCTGTTGAAGACTGTTATGTGGAAATGGATCTGACCTGCAACCATCCCGGCCAGCAGCAATGTAGATTGTCTGCTGGGTTTCCCACAGTAGTAATAGAGCCTACTGTTCTATTTCAGAATGCATCTCTCTGTAATATCTGACACCAACGTGAGAGGCTGTCTCGACCGTTTCCTTCAACTGTTGCCGACTGAAATCTCCATCTCTCCGTCTGCAAGGAATGTTGACTGGCATGTTAGATAGAAAGGCGTTGTTTCACTGGATGTTTCGCGGAGTCTTCTCTTGCCTTTGCGGGCACGGTATTCCCAAAGAAGTGCCAGACCATCTCGTTTCTCAGTTCCTTAGTCTTGTGTTATGTGTTTACAAGCCCGGTTGGCTCTTCGTTTGTTCTGGGAGCGGAACGGAGCACAACGCAACGGCGAGAACAATCTTCGTAAGCCTTTCCAGGACTGGGCGCAGACTACCAACGGGTGGAGTTCCCTGAACGAGCCCTGGTGTTGACTGCGCTCCGGATGTGTGGCCGACTGACGAAAGTGTCACTTCGCCGTCATGGTATCATTCTGCAAACGCTAAAGCTGAACCCATTGACCTACGTAATAAATGATCAAATCAAGTAGTGCGCTTCTTGTGCCAAAATAAGTATTATGCAACGTAGTTGAACGGGTCACCATTTAAATATCCAGTAATTCAAATTTGATACGTTCTCCATACAAACCAAGAACACCACGTAAACGAACTGGAAATTGCGCTGTGCTTTGATATTACACACTTGTTCAAATGTAAATATTTACTTATACTTTGCTCTTTTTTTCTAAAAGCAGATTGGTTTAATTCAGGATTCCAATATAGTATATTATTCCCCACATTTTTGGTTATAAAATGCTATTTTTCACCATAAACTCCGTTCAATGCGACGGCCTTACGCCGCCTTAGTGGGAGGGCCTGCATGCCCGCGTGGTACCACTCTACTGGTCGACGTTGCGGCCAACGTCTTACTGCATCAAGAACTTCCCGTCATCAACGGACTGCTTCCCGTGGAGTGCATCTTTCATTGGCCAAAACAGATCGAAGTCGGAAGGTGCGAGACCAGGGCTGTAGGGTGGACGAGGGTGAACAGTCCAATGAAGTTTTGTGAGCTCCTCTCGGGTATTCCGACTTGTGTGGGGCCTTGCGTTCTCATAGAGAAAGGCACGTTCGTCTGCATTTTTGTGACTACGAGCACGCTGAAGTCGTTTATTCAGTTTCCTGAGGATAGCACAATACACTTCCGAGTTGATCGTTGTGCCACGATGGAGGACATAACCCCTTCAAAGTTCCAGAATGCCTTTAACGGCTGAGCGTGCAGCTTCGAACGTTTACTTCGGAGGAGAGCTGGTGTAGCGCCACTCTATGGATTGTCGTTTTGCTTCTGGTTCGAAGCTTCATCGCTTATGACGATGCTAGAAAAAAAAGTCACAATCAGCCTCGTAACACGCAAGCAGTTCCGGACTGTTGGTCCTTCGCAGATCTTGACGGTCTTCTGTTATGTGGCGAGGAACCCACCTTCGAGTACTCCAACTGATGGACGAGTGAGTCAACACTACCAACAGAGACGTCCAGTTGGGGAACGAGGTGTACGATTGTGATCCGCCGATTAGAATGAGAGTGTCCACACGTTCCAACACTGCAGGAGTCACAGCTGCGTGCAGCCGGCCGGCACGCGGGTGATCGGACAGGTTTGCGCGACATTGTTGCAATAATGACAGATGCCTCGCCCAACGACTCACCGTATTTTTGTTCACTGTTAGGCCTCCGTACACGTTCTATAAGCGCCTATGAATAACTGCGATGCTCTGGTTTTCCGCCATAAGAAACTCAACGAGAGCTCTCTGCTTGGAACGCACCTCCGCCACAGACGCCACTTTGCAGCCGACGTATAGCGCCGCCAACTATCAAAAATTTATGAAATTATAGTGTCTGTTGCAGGGATGTTCAGTGATGTCCCACAACAAATTCCGAATTGTTTCAACCGACTTTGGTTGAAAAAGTGTAATAACAGCTAAATATTAATGTGCACCGTTTCTGTTTTGCGCCAATATGCAGCAGCGAATATCAAGGTTTCCCAAATTGTAGAGCTTAGAGTCCGGAACCGCTACGGTCGCAGGTTCGAATCCTGCCTCGGGCATGGGTGTGTGTGATGTCATTAGCTTAGTTAGGTTTAAGTAGTTCTAAGTCCTAGGGGACTAATGACCTCAGAAGTTAAGTCCCATAGTGCTCAGAGCCATTTGAACCATTTTTTTGTAGAGCTTAGTCACTTACTGTCTACTCTAGGTACTGCTGGTGATGCTTGCCTGGATGAAGTGGGTGAGTTTTTCCATGTCGCGAGTCCGGTTGTGCACTGTTCGAGTACTGATCTCGACAGATACCGTGGACTTTGTACTTTTAAACGACTAACCACGGAGAAAGAGCTTCGACAGTGAGTGACCGAGGAAGGTGGTGCAGTGTTCAGACACTGGACTCGCATTCGCAAGAAAAGCGAGAATTAGGTTTCTCGTTGTTTACCTAAATAACATTAGGCATCTGCTGTCGTTGTTGCTTTGGAAAGGTTTTACTTCTTCATTCTTTCACAGCTTATGCTCCGTTTCTCAAGACCTCTTTGTTGATAGTACCTTAAATTCAAATCCTCCTTCCCCTCTTTCCTTTTGTGACAGTGTCAACACTAGAAGAGTGACTGTATAATGAGACGTGTCTTTGTCAATCTAAGCATTGGGCAACATGAGTACGCAAGTCACCTACTATATTGGACAGATAAGTAGTACGGTTCACGACAGATGTGTTGAGCACCATCGCCAAAGAAGATACTAAAACCAGAGAAACCTGAGCTGACGGAGTTCTGTCTAACTGAGAAACACAGAATGACGTAGCCTGAGACACAGGTAGTTGCTAAGAAACATTTCTATTTTTCAGCTTATAATCACATTTATTTCAAACGATCACCTAATTTCGACAACTTGTAATTTTCAAGTGCTTACACCTACCCTCGTTATTTTACACGAACATGAGAGCATAATAGCAAACACTTGAGAATGGCACAGCGCCGGAATCACCTGAACGTGTGAAACAATTGACTATGATCATAATGCAGCTTCTTTTTTCGTCTCTTCGTCCTTTTTTCCACGGCCTTATCCCGTGTCTTGATAGATTCGGCATATTAATCTGTATTTGGCTATGTTAGCGCTAGAAGGTGGCCGCATACCCTTCCTGCCGAACCCCTTCCCCACAGAGACAGCATTTGTGTGTCCCAACTGTCTGTGTCTAGTGTTATCCTACGTGCAAGTGTTTGAACGTTTTCGAAACGTTTGCGAATCGCGCAACTGAGCTGGATCGTGGGTACCACCCTCGTATTGACCTTGTCGGATGTAGAAAACCATATGAAAACCACACCCAAGCTGGCCAGCACAGCGGTCCTCGTCGGTAATCCACGGGTGAATTCGATCCAGGTCCGGCGCGCGTCCCTGAGTCCCAGAAGCGGCGTTATAACGCGCGCGGCTATTATTATTATTATTATTATTATTATTATTAAGAGTAAAAGTAGTTATCATGATGGGAGGTGTATTATTGTGTAGGACAGAATCAATGTATACTGCGTAATTTCTGTAAGAATTCAATACAACCTGTGTTTAATTATCGATAACAGGTTACAAAGGAATGCAATAAATACATAAACATCCGGGCTGATCTTCGATCTTAATAAAGTCGAGGTGGAAAAAGCAAGTATCTTTTAATAAATTCATGCTGTGGTACGCCATCTGAAAAAAGGAAAACTTACAGACATTTTGCTCCTGCGTCTCACTACTGGGACAGTGCCTTAAAGGAAACAACTAAAGTTAGACTGTTCGATAATATCACCAACACAGACAAGCGCTACCCTTTAAGTAACGCGTGGAATCCTGTTTTACCTCACAGAAGACGCAATTCTTTGACTCAGTCGGCAGAAAGTATTGACAATATTCTTGGTAGTGATTCATCGTCCCTGCCAGCTTTCAACACTGTGGTACCATGCCTTCACTTTGCGGTAGCTGGCAACAGCGCTAACGTCTGGCGCACGCGCTGTTGATTTCCGCGGAGTGTAAAACGTGCGTCGTTCACGATAGAAATCCGTTCCGGCGGGATATAGCTAATAGCTTTCTCACCTGAAGATGACGGCCAGCTGGACCATTGAAATATTGTGCCACGATGATTGTATCATCCCGCTGCAAACCTGCCAAGAATATTATGAAGTGTTTGTCTGGTTATCCCACGATGAAGCTATATGGGTACAAACTAAATACACTGCCTGACAAAAGTGAACCATCCAAAAGACATGGTCAGTCGTAAATGTAACTCGTACACATACACACCATTGTCGGACATGTAAATGATGATCGTTGCAGCTCTCTGCGACAAGTGGAACGGCCACGACAGTGCATTAGCGTTGTTTGTGTTTACTGTTGTTATCAGACCTATTACGGTACATAAGGGACACGAACAGTGCCAGGTGTTGAATGAACACTGTGAAGGACACAGAGGTACCACGTATTCATTTGAGACAGCGTTATCAGCACCTGACAAAATTTGGATCGAGGCTCATTCTGTATCTCCATTTGGCCAGCTGGTCGAATTGTGCAACAACCAGGTTTGTGAGGCATTCGTATTTCACACTGCCACTTTCCACGTTCGAGTGTATGGGAATGTGGCGACAGGCACAATTGCCAAGGTTCTGGTCGACCATGTCGAATCACCTCAAGGAAGAATCACTGTAGTGTGCACCGAAATCCTTTCACATCTGCGGCTGCCACCAGAGGGCAAGTTGTGGCCTCCCCGTAACATTCTGTGTCATCCTGCAACATTGTTCGGAGACTAGAAGCAGTCGAACTAGGTGATTTACCGTCCCACGTGTAGGCTGCAGTTAACACAACATAAACTCGCCGACTTCGGAAGCACGGACTGCTGACGAACTGCGTCGCATTGCGTTAAGCGATGAATCGCGTTATCCGCTACTATCGTCTGCAAGTGTAACAGAGACCTGGGGAGATGTCTCATTCTTTCAATGTATGTGAGAGTCTGACGAAATGGTGTGTGTAGCCATCGGGTACGACACACGGTGGTAGTAACTGAGGGAACACTGAGAGCATCACGGTAAGATACGGACGTCGTTCGTCCTAATGTGTTACCTCACATGGGATGGCATTGTGGTACCGTTTTTCAGCAGGACAATGCTCGTCTCCATATGCCACGTTCTCTGTGAACTATCTGTGTGATATTGAGGTACTTCCGTAGCCAGTAAGATCCCCAGATCTGTTCCCGATAGGAAATACGTGGGACCAGGTCAGACGTCTACTCCGTCCCAGTGTATGTATCCAGAATATCAAGGACCAGTTACAACAGCCACGCCTCTGCTTGCCGCATGACAGGATACTACGGCTTTATGAGACCCTTCGCAAACGAATCAGTATATGCATCCAGGCTAGATAGGGTGCAACGCCATACTGACACGTGGGGCTATATTTCCAAGTTCTTTGTAAATTTGACTCTATTTTGTAATCACTGAAATAACATCATACAGCGACCAACTGTTGTTCTCTACACATACAAATCATTTGGCGGAAGGTTGGTCAGCAATCTGCGGTTGTTTGCTGATGATGCCGTGGTGTACGGTAAGATGCTGAAGTAGAGTGACTAGGAAGATACAAGTCGATTTAGATAAAATTTCCAGTTGGTGTGGTGAATGGCAGCTATCTCTAAATGTGGAAAAATGAAAGTTAATGCGGATGGCTAAGAAGATCAAACCTGTAATGTTCTGATACAGTATTACTGCTGTCCTGCTTGACACAGTCAAGTCGTTTACATATCTGGGCGTAACGTAGAAAAGCGATATGAGGTGGAACGAGCATGTGAGAGGTGTGGTAGGAAAGGCGAATGGTCGACTTCGGTTTATTGGGAGAATTTCAGGAAAGAGTGGTTCATATGTAAAGGAGGTCGCGTATAGGACCCTGTTGCGACCTATTCTTGAGTACTGCTCGATTATTTGGGATCCGTACCAGGTCGGATTGAAGGAAGACTTCGAAGCAATTCAGAGGTGGGCTGCTAGATTTGTTACCGGTAGGTGCGAATGACACGGAAGTTCTGGCTATAGAGAAGCACTATCACACGCGCTTGTTCAGAGAAGCTGTAGAAATACAAAAACATGCGAACAGTTTCAACAAGAAAGAGGAAAGCCTTAAGGTAAACGGATCCTGGCTTCCCTTACTCCAGCGAACGATCGTCGCAGGCAGCAAGAGGAAAACCGCACCGGAAATGACCACGGAGAAGCCCTCGGACGTTGGCGCGCCAGGTACATATAGTCTGCGGCCGCGAGCTCGGCTCCAGTTCACCACCGGCAATGGAGGGTGAAGCTTTGACAATGCCAGCCACTCGTGCTGGCGAAACGTCAGTAAAATCACTGGATGAACGTCGGCCGAAGAACCCGAGACAGAAGCCAATCGGCAGTTTGTCAACAAGTGGCCACGAAAGCCTTAACAATTTTGTAATACGTAAGTGTTATGGAGATGCTTCGGGAACTCGAATGGGAATCCCTTGGGAGAAGGCGACTGTCTTTTCGAGAAACACTATTGAGAAAGTTCAGAGAACAGCCATCTGAAGCTGACTGCCGAACGATTCTACTGCCGCCAACATACAATGGGAGGCATATCGATAGTCGTTTCTCCCTCGCTCTATTTGCGAGTGGAACAGGAAAAGGAAATGACAAGTAGTGATACAGGATACATTTCCTCCTACCCTTCTGGGTACTTCAGCTTTGTGTCAGGCAGTGTACAATTATTACCTGCGACATAGTGGGAGGTGCCGTAGTCAGTAAACCACATGCTGACATATTCTATGAGGTATTCTACAGATGTGTTACGTGAATATTTCAAGAGGGCAGAGAGTGTAGACGGCGCAGCGTTTACAGTACGACGGTGCCGGGGCGTGAAGGCCGCAATATCGGTGCTGTGTGTGGGGGGAGCAGCACTTAAGAGCGGCCGAGCGGACGCCCGCAGGGCAGGAGGCGCGGCCATGTTTTATTCCGGAGGCGCGCAGGCCTCGGCGTGTGGGGCGCGCGCGATCGCACCCCGGCCCGGACACGCAGAGCCGCAGCTGCGCGCCCACACCGGCCACCAGCCACCAGCCGGCCTGAATTATTTAGCCGGCGCGGAATTAAAAACTTCAATGCGGGCGCTCGCAGCCTCGCTCCCCGCCACTGGCCCGGGCTCGCCGCCGCTGCATTTTAGAGGAGCAGGCTGGGGTTCCGCGGCTCTCGCCAGATTTGGCGCGGACGTTTCCGAAGGATGCCTCCGTGATCCACTTCACGTTCACCCCGCACGTCTGCCACGCACATTGTAATCCCTGACACAGTACTCGGTAAAGCCTGTGCTATGGTAAGTGAGCGGGATTCACCTTATGAGAAAGGATTTTCGTATAGTTATCAACCGCGTGTACCTAAGTGGTGGCAAATCAGACTTACATCCACTCTGTAATAACAATGATCCGTCAAGTAAGTTCGAAATGCAATTACACGTCAGGATGGATCAAAAGCAACCCAGAAGATGCTACCAATTTGATAATAATACGGTCGCCAGCCTAATTAGGCATTAACTGAGTTTCTTCCCTATACAAGTTGGTATATATTCACGCAGAACAACAAGTTGTAACACTGCATAATACTGTCGAATTTTAGAACCAGAAAATCTGTTGAACTGATAGTTTCACGTTCTGTACTGATATGGATGAATACATAACACTACACTATAATGTATACTACAAAACTTTATACTGTCTATTTATCTGATTAAAATCGGGCATAGGTTACCCTCGAAATTGCACTTTCGTGCCACACACAAAATGTCAATTTCGATAAAGATAAAACACTGATAAATTTTGACTTTTATATTGACTTTAACTTTTGTTGGTCAAATCAATTTAGAACACTTCAGAATTTAAATGAATGAGGGAGGACCCTGAAACTGTTATGTTCGCTGTATTTAAAAAATTGATTACTGAGTTTATTATGTGTTCAGTATTTCCAGTATATAAGTTACTACTCCTTTCATCTTATTTACTGCTCATTTAAATGCCTTGAAATCTGTCTCGAAACAATAAACTTCATTACTATATCAATACTAAAGTTATCTTTCAACTTCGTTAGACCTTCGTTTTTCATTTACTGGTTCATTAACAAAACATTTCTTTAAACACCATTCTAACATAGTTCTGCAAATAATTATTATTATTAACAGAAATTTTAATTTTCATTTCGGGACACTCGGATTGCACAACCTTTGGAAAGGACCCTGTCTAGGTTAGTTGTGAGGATAATTAAATGATGGGAAAGTTGTGGTAAAATTTAGGTTATTATTGCACCAAACAAACACAGTTCACTCTCTGATCCCCACGAATACAGTACTAAAAGTTTCAACCTGCTAGTATCGATGCGGCGGTTGGCGGGCGGCGAGATGGCGAGGTACAGAGCGCACACACATCCACAGCTATGGCTCTTGATGTATCGGCACTTTAATTCTTCTTAGCGTCGCAATACTTTTCCATTTAGTACCTATGGAATTCTGCCATGCTATGTGGGCGTTGGAACGGCATACCCGAGGCCCAGTGAAGCTAGGTCTTCCAGGAGAGCCTCCTCGCTCCAGACGGTGTTGCTCAAACCAGTGCCAGACTCCCCAACTATTACTGAGCCCGTTGTGCCGTGCAGTGCCCGCGCGCATTTTCCCTCACTCGCCTGCCATCCACCTTTTACCGCTCCCTGACAGACCGGGTATTCACCCGATGTTTTGCATTCTACATATCCTAACACATTGCCTACATATGGACCAGACGCACAGTTACAATTTTAAACATCTTACAACAGTTTCAACATTTGTTACATTTCAATTCTATTACAATATTACTTGACATTTGACATAAACATTAATATTCACATTGAAGCTTGTTTATAGTTTTCTTAACACAATGGCATGAAACAAAAAAAACTGAAATCAGAACATCAATTACACAAGTTTATCGAAAAATCAGATGGGAAGAATTACTTATATGTACAATATTACAGAGTCGTTGTTGTTACGTGTCCTCCATTTCACCCACATTCAGTAGAAGTATGACTGCTGGGCCCTGCACTAAGACCATACACTTTAGTGGAAACACGACTGAACGCTCTTGAACAACTTGAATACCGACACACTAAATGAAAATTAATATCTCTAACCATCTGCACCTATATAACAAAGAAAAACTGGTCACATGTCACAGGAAATGTTTCATTCGAATTACTACCTCCTGAAATACACTGAAGAGCCAAAGAAACTGGTACACCTACTTAAAATTGTGTAGGGCCCCCGCGAGCACGCAGAAGTGTCGCAATACGACGTGGCATGGATTCGACTAGTATCTGAAGTAGTGTTGGAGGGAACTGATAACATGAATCCTGCAGGGCGCAATACTTTTCCATTTAGTACCTATGGAATTCTGCCATGCTATGTGGGCGTTGGAACGGCATACCCGAGGCCCAGTGAAGCTAGGTCTTCCAGGAGAGCCTCCTCGCTCCAGACGGTGTTGCTCAAACAATGGGTGGGCATCTCTTCTGAACAGCACGTTGCAAGACATCCCAGATGTGCCCCATTAGGTTCATATCTGGGGAGTTTAGTGGTCAGCGGGAGCGTTAAACCCCAGAAGAGTGTTCCTGGAGCCACTCTCTAGCAATTCTGGATGTGTGGGGTGTCTCATTGCCCCGGTGGAGTTGCCCACGTCCGTTGGAATGCACATTGGACATGAATGGTGATCAGACAGATTGCTTAGGTACGTGCCACCTGTCAGGGTCGTATCTAGACGTATCAGGGGTCTCATATCATTCCAACTGCACACGCCCTACACCATTACAGAGTCTCTACCTGCTTGAACAGTCCCCTGCTGACATGCAGGGTCCATGGATTCATGAGACTGTCCTCATACCCGTACAAGTCCATCCACTTGATACAATTTGTAACGATACTTGTTCGACTAGGCAACATGTTTCCCATCAATAGTCCAATAGCGGTGTTGACGGGCGCAGGCGAGGCGCGAAGCTTTGCGTCGGGCAGTCATCAAGGGTACACGAGGGGCCTTCGGCTCCGAAAGCCGATATCGATGCTGTTTCGTTGAATGGTTCGCACACTGACAGCTGTTGATGGCCCAGCATTGAAATCTGCTGCAATTTGCGACACGGTTGCACTTCTGTCACACTGAACCATTCTCTTCAGTCGTCGTTGGTCCCGTTTTTGCAGGATCTTTTCCGGCCGATTTGATGTTTTACTGGAATCCTGATATTCACAGTCGTGAAATGGCCGTACGGGAAAATCCGTACTTTTTATGGCTATCACCAACTTTAAACATGGTTTTTTTTGCCATCACATCGAGGCTAGATAAAAGTCACCATCAACCATAATTGAATGAGCTTGGAACCTGTTTGAATTGAGACTCAAGTTTTCTTTGAACTCTTCAGCAACTGTATGATCTGAGTCAAGATGTCGGTTAAAGAAACAAATTATTAATTTATTCCGGTTGTCAAGTGTAGCCTATTTACTTCGTTTAACTACTTCTAACTGCAATAAACACTACACCGCCAACTGTGTTTCATCTATCCTTTCTGAACATAGTTAGGTTTTTTTTAAAAATTTCGGCTGAACGTATCTCCGTAGCCAGCTTTTAGTAATTTTAACGATTTGTGCTTCAGTGCTTTCTATTAGCGCTTTCCCAAGACAGATACGACTATTAAGCGCTTTGAGCTGTGTCACTTTTCCAAGAGAGATACGACTATTTAAAACTATAATACCGATTGCTGCTAGGACTACTCTCCTCCTGTATTTGCCCTATATCCTATTAGCCAGTTTTCTTTCTGTAGTTTCCCCGGACCCAATAGACCAAAAAACCGTCCAGTGATTCTCCACACAGCCTCCGCTATAGCCGCTTCCAGTGTGTAGTGGATCCCTGACCTATTAAGCGGAACCAGAGACCCCATCACCAAATGGCGCAAGTCGATGAATCTGCAGCTTACACGCCTCTGATCCCGACCTTCCACTCGGCTTTGTAGCAAAGGCCCGCGGTCGGTCCTGTCCACGACGCTACACATGTGAGCTCCACCTTAATCTCGCAAGCAAGACTGGCAGCCTTCACCAGTTCAGCTAGCCCTCTGAAACCACATAGAGTCTCTTCCGATCCAAAGTGGTACACACCGTTAGAGCCGTCACCAGCCACCATCTGTAGCTGATTGTACTCAGTGCTCTTCGTGGCATCCGAAAGCATCCGTTCCAAATATGGAATGACTCCTCCCGATATACACACAGACTGCACCCTGGATTTCCTCCCCTCCTTGGCAGCCATATCGCTCAGGGGCCTCAATACGCGCCTAACGTTGGAGCTTCCAACTTCTAACAGTCTCATCCTTGTGACTGCCTAGTTCTTGCAGGCTGAGAGGCTTCACCTGAAGCGGGGAAAGGGGTTGTATTTCGCTCAGGAAGTTTATAAGACACAGACAGTGCCTGAAACCCGTTCGTCAGTCCAACTGCGGAGGCCCTTCGATCGACCCCTGGAAAGTCATTCTCTGCTTGCCAAAGCTTGGAACGACCTCCTAGTCGACCACGGGTGAGGGGTCGACCTCAGTGCGGGCAACAGCGGTCAATTACTTTCTTTCCAGAATATGTTGATGAGATAGCTCCATTTTTAGTTCTCTGACGAAAGATGCGTACCTGAAGACTAGAACTTTGCACAAGTCAGGCGAATACACAAAGAAGAAAATAGAAGTAATCCGCTGAATTATAGACCCGTACCACTGATGTTGATTTGCAGTAGGATTTTCGGGCATATACAGTGATCGAACACTATGAAATGAAACACTGACAGATAGCCAACACGGATTCAGAAAATGTCTTTCTTGTGAAACACAAATGGCTCTTTATTCAAATTAAATAATGATTGCTCTCGACAAAGTATCTCAGTTAACTCCATATTCCTATCTATCCAGAAGTTTTTGACACTGTTCCTCACAAGCAGGGTCTAATAAAATAGGCATTCCTATAGAGTATCGTCTCAGTTGGGTGACTGGATTCATGGTGTCCTTTCAGAAAGGCCACAGTTTGTAGTAATTGACTGAAAGTCGTCTAGTTAAACAGGAAATTTGTTTGGTTTATGTGAAAAAAGAGTTATCTGCATAACAGGCGGACCTTATATCCAGTAAATATATAGAGATTATAATTCGAGCAACTAAAATTGGAACAATCATATCAAAATGTTCTGAGGAAGGCGAACCAAAAACTTCGTATTACTGCCAAAACACTAAGATACTAAACAGAGTGCCTACACTATGCTTGTGCGTCTTCTTCTGGAGTGCTGCTGCACGGTATGGAATCCCTTCGAGATAGGATTAACTAAGGACATAGAAAAAGATGACAGAAGGTCGGCTTGTATTATCGTGAAATAGGGAAGAGGGTGTCACGGATATGAAAGCGAGTTGGGGTAGCAGTCATTAAAACAAAGCCATTTCTCGTTGCGGATGGGTCTTTCTCGAAACTTCAGACACCAAGTCTCTGCTCAGAACGCGAAATTATTTTGTTGACTCCCACCCACAAAGGAGATATGGGCACCGTAATAAAATAACAGAAGTCAGAGCTCGCACGGAAAAACTGAGGTGTCCAATATCCCACGTTCTGTTGAAGAGTGTTATGATTTAAAACAACAGTAACATTTATAAATATAACACTAGAAGGAGAACTGATTTACACTATCCATCATCCAGCCTCTGCCGTGGCACAGAAAGACTGAGGCATTCATTCTGCTACTGTAAAAGTCTTTGACCACCTTCCCAACGATGTGAACAACTTAATTGATAATAAAATTAGCTTTAAACTTAAACTGAAATCATTTCAGCTCTTTCTACTCCTCCTTAGTTTTTTGTGTGTATGTGTGTGTGTGTGTGTGTGTGTGTGTGTGTGTGTGTGTGTGTGTGTGTAGGAGAGGGAGAGAGAGAGATTGAACGTAGTTAAGCATAAATCACTATATTAAAAAATGACAACCATATAACTGCGGGTCCGTGTGATGTAGATATTATACTCTTCAGTTCGAGAAGAATTAAATAACATATTACTCATTTCTACAGTTATCTCACAAAGTGCTTTAATATGTAAAATCGTGGAAATTTGAGCTGAGCCAGACATTTAATGACAGTCGTTCTTTCAAGACAACATTCGAGAATTTAAGCGGAAGCTTAGTGGGATAGGGTGCGGAATTCTGTTCCGTATCTAAAGTGGTCTATGTTCCCTACATGTCACAGTGTAAAGAAGGCCTAATGCGTGTTTTGCTTTTTAATTGATTATTATAGCTGTTCAGGAACACAGAAGACGTGACTGAAATGATGTGCGTTTGGTGATGGTGGGGCCTCCTGGTTACTGTATAGTGAAGACGGTATTGTCGAGGATGTTAAAAAGTCAATATGTGTAACCAATAGGCACCAAGGAACTAATGGTCAGTATGAAGGAAATGAGCAGTACTTCAATATGGCAGGAAGATAAGGTGGGCTGGAGCCTTCACTTGTGACGTGGCTGACGGAGTAAGTTACAGTTGGTAGGGTCGATAGGTCTCAGAGATTACCTGATTGGTCTGGAAGGTGCAGGTGATTAAAGTTGACATTGTTTTGAGATGAAAGGGCGGAGTATCCTGATACACGTACGTCATCAGCTGACGGTCGTAGGTTTCGGTCCTCGTCTCCATTTTTTGTTAACAATGGCATTACTAGGTGA
Organism: Schistocerca serialis cubense; assembly: GCF_023864345.2. Classification (NCBI taxonomy): domain Eukaryota; kingdom Metazoa; phylum Arthropoda; class Insecta; order Orthoptera; family Acrididae; genus Schistocerca; species Schistocerca serialis. The sequence goes on along the minus strand of NC_064643.1, from coordinate 630,406,661 downwards.
GGATTCTAAAGTAGTGGAGGAGGAGATAAGTGTTTAACGTCCCGTCGACAACGAGGTCATTAGAGACGGAGCAAAAGCTCGGATTATGGAAGGATGAGGAAGGAAATTGGTCATGCCCTTTCAAAGGAACCATCCCAGAATTTGATGAAACGATTAAGGAAAATCGCCGAAAACATAAATCAGGATGGCCGGACGCGGCTTTGATCTGCAATACTCCCGAATGCGACTCCAATGTGCTAACCGCTGCGCCACCTCGCTCCGTTCCTAAGGTGGTCTTTGACTGACAATTACGATTAGTAGCGGGAATTCTACAATGAGTGTTCTAGTTAGGTAGGCTGCGCGGTTACGGTTTGTTAGATTATGTCGGCGACCCCTGGTGTAACACGAACTGTTTTCCACTATGTGGTGTTCGACTGCTACTGATAGAGGTACGAACAAAAAAATCTGATACCTTCAGAGAGATTAAAAGTCTATGCCGGAGAGGCACTGCAATCCGGACCCTTAGTAAGGTTCTGGTTTCGTGTCCAGCTTCGAAACACTGTTCAGTCTTACGAAACCATTTGTAACAATGCTTATTCCTTTGCTGAAATTCTTCCGCAAGTGAAGTGAACTTTTTAATCAGTGCTCTTGCAGACACTACTTACTCGCGAAATTCGCTGCCGTCTTTTGACACTGTTTATCATTTTCCCTTAAGCCCTCTGGACGAGACGTTAACGTCTCATATATAGTTATCGGGAATTCCGTGAGCGCACAGGCAACTTGTATCGTTTTCACATTAGTAGTCTGGACTAGCGTTTGTGTCTCGTGTTCCACAGATCCTCTTTACGGGCTCAGTTCAGCGACGGCACTGCCGTGAACTGTGACCTTTCCGTGACCGTGGATGTAAGTGAGGGCTCTGGGGACCTGATTTGCCTTAAAGTGACTTACGAGCCTCCTACAAAGTACATGCTCTCAAATTGTGTGCCCCGGCGGTTCGTGTCGCGGCACGGCATCACGTTGCAGCCCGCCGCCGCTGTCGAAACGGGGTGTCAGGGCAATCCCTGGAGGGAGGGGGGGGGGGGGGGCTCCTGTACAAACGGGACGCCAGGACAGGCGTCAGCGGCCTTCAGCAATCGAGAACACTCTCCGCGATCTGACCAAGAAAATTACAAACTGTGGTGGAAACTACAGGAAACATAAAAGTTCTCAAAATGTTCAAATGTGTGTAAGTACCTAAGGGACCAAACTGCTGAGGCCATCGGTCCCTAGTCTTACACACTACTTAAACTAACTTACGCTAAGAACAACACACACACACTCATCCCGAGGGAGGACTCCAACCTCCGGCGGGAGGGGTCGCGCAATCCGTGACATGGCGCCTCAAACCAAGCGGTCACTCCACGCGGCATAGAAGTTCTAACATTTATCATTAATCATACAATGTAACCTTTCATGGCTTATACTGACATCACTTACAACTTCAGGACTAATAGGCCGTGGTCGATGTATAAAACTTTCTCCTAACGTTTCCTCTCCGACTGCGGGCGACATCTTCAGAGGTAAAGTGGCGAACTGGCACCCACAGTTGGAGAGGCAACGTGAGAAGAAAGTCACTTTACCTCTGAAGATTTCTCCCGCAGCCGGAGAGGAAATGTTAGGAGAAAGTTTTATACATCGACCGCGGCCTATTAGCCCGGACGTTCCAGGTGATTTACCACATTAATGGTCGATGACACACACAGGGTATATATGGATATAAAGGTCTAGGGTTCCATTTCCAGCTGGTACCTAATTTTCTCGTGGTACGTAACAAACATATTCTAGTGATAAATCTACGATTTCGAGAACATCATGGATTTCTCTAATTCCGCACATCGTGATATTACATCGCTTACATTAGTCATGTACAGAAGTGAAGGCTTTAATATGTCGCTAAATGCTCAACAATGAAATCACAGAACTTCATAAAAGATTATACTACTGGAACGCACTTTTGTATTAATTTTAAGAGTGCGTTTGGTGATACTCTTCAAAGAAGAAGGAGGCGTTTTTCTACACATCGTTGTGCAATTTAGTGTTAAGCTCCTTAACACGACCCACAGTGTATTTAAATAGCAACACCAACTGGCCTCGCGCGGTCAGCACTCAGTACCTGCAGCAGGACGACTTGTCTGGCGTAACTGTAATCACTTACACACACAATCCTTCCCCGTGAATCATTCTGTCTACTAGTGAAAACCGTGTCACAATTCCTACAACAGTTCCTGAGGTCAGCTTTTACACACACACACCAAAAAAGGGCGGGCAGGGATTTTAATTTACAATATGTATTGATATGCTCTGGTTGGTTCTTGAATCAAATTGTACCCATGTTTTTAATTTTTTAGTGCTAAACGTTAAGGACTCGAAGACTTTTATTAAAATATTAATATTAGATTCATATTAATATTAGATTCATATTGTGCCTTGCGCGGAACAATGGCGAAAGTTGTTTTCTATTCTGCCAACTTTGTGCCCCTCTGCTGGACTCGCAGGTGGTATAGATTCTCTTTGCCAGAGAGTAACTTGTGCGAATGTTGTCCGCTAGGCAGCGCGTGCGGTTCAGCGAAGAGGTTTCGGGTAACCAGCGCCACGGGGGTGGTGGCGAGCTGTGCCGTTGCTGGAAACGGACCCGTGTTTGTGTCGGGAAACGTCTTGTCTGGTACTGGAGTGACAGCGCGGCCTCCGTCTGTCTGAAACGAAACACCTCTTCTGGATTCAACTGTTCGCTGGTCACACTTTACTGGTGTTCGTAGGCGTGTTGACAACGAACCTGTCTACGCTTGCGTATCCTGTATCCGTCGTCCGAAACAGATTCTAGGCCAAACCAAAGTTGGAAGGTCTGTATAGTTTCCACTACACTGTCGCTGCAACCCTGGTTGCATTTATGGACTCATGTTCACTCCGTGCGAAGATGAGTAGTTCTACAATTCAGTAGCTAGTGATCTGCTTATTTTGTGTGTGTTCAGATTGTAAAGGCTGGCATTGGGTCTGCCCTTGTGGGTGCCATTTGTGTTGTATGTATGTGTGAGGCCGGTGATAACTGATTTGTTTCATGCTTTATCATGTTAACGATGTGTATAATGTGTCGCCAAAAAGTGTACGCTGGACCCAAGTGTGAAATAAAATATGATTGCAATCTTATGGCACTGTAAACCTACTAAGATAGCCAGGGATGAATTATAATGCTGCAGATCAATCGTTAAGTAATCATCTTCTGTAATTGAACAATTTGCATATTCTTATTTGGTTTTCATCTGAAGGCGCTCTGAACCTAACCTTGTTTTAAAATTGTCTGGACTTGAATAAATCTTAAACGGTGCCACGAGTGAAACTGGTGTGCCTAAAACTTGTCAGTAGGAATCCCGATGTAATTGTTATAGTGTATTTTAAGTTCTGCTGCTAAATCGATTTTTTCCTAAGATTGTTTTAAAATTTGAATTAATGTCAGTTTATCATTATAAATTTTGTTTAAGAGTTTGCTATATGAATTTTTAGGATAGGTTTGCAGATTTAAATTTTAATGTCAAATAGTTTAACTGATGTCGTTGTAATTCTCTTCAACTTAAATTTGACATCACTGTATCACTGCTATTTGCCATGAGTATTGGATGAGGATTAATATTTAATCAAGGGTACTGTAATGGTTGCCGTTTAAAAAAAGGGGGGTTGGGGAACATGTGTCTTTTGTAATTGTCGAGTAGGAAATTGTTGTTAATAAATTTGTTTTAAAAACAACACTGAACACTGAATCAATGTTAGCCCGGCACCTTACCGTTTCCTACAGCTACTACCACATCAAAATTCATACTTTGGACTTACGAGAAAACAATGGACATTGATTGCTTCTTAGGCGGCCTTTCTAGAATGTTCTAGAACAAACACCAGATTCCATTCTTAAAATGTACTTCCATACTTGAAAATATTATTCCTATACGTTCAGTTTACCGCAAAAAAATTGCAATTCATTAACGAATGAAAATACGCAAAATAAACTAATTCCTTCATTTTAAATCACCTATACTACTAATGTACGTGAAACAACGCGCTGAATTAATCCCACGGTGTCAGGATTCTACTGTGGTGAGTGAAACACCTGAAGAATCACTGCAGCTAGTAAAAATTAATATGGCGAGAAACAGCACGACCAAGTTATCGTTCAGAGCAACAGGATGCAAGAGCGCCCAGTGTAGTCATTCAGGTCCAGAGTTTCTAAAACTGCATTCATTAATCCATATCCTGGGCCTGAAAGCACTCCAGATGGTCCGCAGGATTAGCCCACACATGACTGAAAAACTGCCTTTTATAGCAAAATTACGGAAAAACCTCTGAATAATAGACTGCTGTCACTATTTTCAGATGAGCTCATCACAGTTCGTCACAACCACCACAGGAGTCAAGGATTTTACCCAGTCGCTTTTATACTTCGACAGAGAATCTGAAATGGAATAGACATTTATAATGTGAGACACGTTTTAGTAACAAATACTAAAATAGCAGTCATAACTTGTGCGCTTTTCATCGTTAAATAGATTAAGAGTTGCTCAAGAAACTACATGCTAAAACAGATTCGTATGAAAATTTATAAAACACTGTTTGTTTAACGGTATATCTAAGACGTAGCATGATTTTCTCATCAACTCTGAGTATAATTAACGTACAGGACACGCCACCCTGAGACTGTGGTAATGTGATATAAACCAGCTCTTGTATCATGCAACAAGTAGGAATTTGCCAGGGAAAAATGGTGCAAAATCAGAGAATATTACATGATGAGCTCCCATCAAACATCAGCTCAGTCTTTCACTTTAGTCAATTCAGGACTTGTTACACCACTTACTGCACGACATTGTATTCATATAGATGTGATTTTACTATCTGAATTAGAATGTGTGACAGCTTTTGCTTGCAGTTTCTTATGACTCATTGAGTGAAGTATGAAATGTATTACTAAATCACGTGTTACTCTTTGCTGGATATTGTAGCTGCATTTCACAGTTAGACCTAGTGAAACATTATCCACTTCGTCTGGAAAGTAATATGGTAATTGTCAAGTGTTAATACTCATACACAAGTGGAATGTCTGTCAGGTCTTATTCGGCCAATTGTTCATAAAAACTACAAATTACAATTGGGAAGGGCACACTGCCATAACAAGTAACGACAGAAAAGTCTGCATCCACATCTACATTCCGTAAGCCATCTGACCATGTGTGGCGAAGGATACTGCTCGTACCATTATCCTTCCATCGCTTTCCTGTTCTATTCGTGAATGATGTGTGGAAAGAATTATTATCATTAAACTTCTGTGTGAGCTATAATTTCTCAGATTTTCTCGTCGAAGTAATATGGTGAGGCGTATGATGGACGAAGGAATAAGTTGCCCGATTTTTCTTCGAACGTACACTCTCGGAATTTCAAGAGAAAACGTCTCCTAGACGCATAAGGTATATACAATTTTAATTTTGATTTAAAATACATCCAAAGCTCATCAGATAATAATAATAAATAAGATACCTAAGTCAGCAACAAGTTTAAACAAAATTTTATATCTATATTTGTACCTTTTACATATTTTTCATTTGTTATCTTTTATTTTATCCTCTTGTAAAATTCTCAAAAAATGGTGCTAGCAATGAAACTGTATCTGTAGGAAATAACGTGAAAACTCACGCAATGCACGACCTGCTATATAGCAACAGGCAGCAGGTCTTTACTTGAGAAATAAATAACTAAATAGACAGCGGATCTGTTGTACCGTCTTTCAGTGTCCCGTGACAAAACGCGCCTTTTCACTGGATCTTTTTAGTGAAGGTCCTAGACTAACTTGAAGTACTCAAGAATAGGTCGAACAGTTATTTCGCAAGCAATTCCTTCGTGGTAGAATTTCATGTCCTTAAGATTCTCCCGATGAATTTTAGCCTGGCATCTGCTTTTCCTACAACTTGTTTTATGTGGCAATTGTAGTGTACATCCCACAGGGCGTTTAGCACTTGTTTTAGTAGTTGCTGTTTCCTGTTTGTATCCGCAAAAGTTCAGTCTAACAGTAGTGTATCTTTTCACCTGATTAAAAACAATACGTTAAACTTATAATGAGGTGACAGAAGTCATGAGACAGCGATACGCATATATACACATGGCGGCAGTATCGAGTACCCGAGCTATTGCTGGAGCCGTCATTTGATGCTAGTGGAAAGGTCCCCGATGTGATTATGGCCGCCCGACGGGAACTGACAGACTCTGAACCCGGAATGGTAGTTGGAGCTAGACGCTTGTGACCTTACGTTACGGAAATCGTTAGAGAATTCAATAATCCGAAATCCACAGTGTCAAGAGCGTGCCGAGAATACCAGACTTCAGGCAAGCAGTGGCCGACGGCCTTCACGTAACGATCGAGAGTAGTGGCGGGAATCAATGTGGGACGTACGACGAACATGTCAGCTGGTCAGTGCGGCGAAATTTGGTGTTAATTGGCTAAGACAGCAGACGATCGATGCGAGTGACTTTGCTAACAGCACGACATCGGCTGCAGCGCCTCTCCTGGGCTCGCGACCACATCGTTTGGACCCTAGACGACTGAAAAACAGTGGCCTGGTCACTCGAGTCCCGATTTCAGTTGGTAACAGCTGATGGTAGGGTTCGAGTGTGACGCAGATCCCACGAAGCCATGGATTCAAGTTGTCAACAAGCCACTGGTGTGGGCTGTGTTTACATGGAACGGAATGGGTCATCTGGTCCAACTGAACCGCCCATTGTCTGGAAACGGCGATGTTCGGCTACTTGGAGAACATTTGCAGCCATTCAAGGATTTCATACAGGGTGTTTCAAAAATGACCGGTATATTTGAAACGGCAATAAAAACTAAACGAGCAGCGATAGAAATACACCGTTTGTTGCAATATGCTTGGGACAACAGTACATTTTCAGGCAGACAAACTTTCGAAATTACAGTAGCTACAATTTTCAACAACAGATGGCGCTGCGGTCTGGGAAACTCCATAGTACGATATTTTCCACATATCCACCATGCGTAGCAATAATATGGCGTAGTCTCTGAATGAAATTACCCGAAACCTTTGACAACGTGTCCGGCGGAATGGCTTCACATGCAGATGAGATGTACTGCTTCAGCTGTTCAATTGTTTCTGGATTCTGGCGGTACACCTGGTCTTTCAAGTGTCCCCACAGAATGAAGTCACAAGGGTTCATGTCTTGCGAATAGGGAGGCAAATCCACGCCGCCTCCTGTACGTTTCGGATAGCCCAAAGCAATCACACGATCATCGAAATATTCATTCAGGAAATTAAAGACGTCGGCCGTGCGATGTGGCCGGGCACCATCTTGCATAAACCACGAGGTGTTCGCAGTGTCGTCTAAGGCAGTTTGTACCGCCACAAATTCACGAAGAATGTCCAGATAGCGTGATGCAATAATCGTTTCGGATCTGAAAAATGGGCCAATGATTCCTTTGGAAGAAATGGCGGCCCAGACCAGTACTTTTTGAGGATGCAGGGACGATGGGACTGCAACATGGGGCTTTTCGGTTCCCCATATGCGCCAGTTCTGTTTATTGACGAAGCCGTCCAGGTAAAAATAAGCTTCGTCAGTAAACCAAATGCTGCCCACATGCATATCGCCGTCATCAATCCTGTGCACTATATCGTTAGCGAATGTCTCTCGTGCAGCAATGGTAGCGGCGCTGAGGGGTTGCCGCGTTTGAATTTTGTATGGATAGAGGTGTAAACTCTGGCGCATGAGACGATACGTGGACGTTGGCGTCATTTGGACCGCAGCTGCAACACGGCGAACGGAAACCCGAGGCCGCTGTTGGATCACCTGCTGCAGTAGCTGCGCGTTGCCCTCTGTGGTTGCCGTACGCGGTCGCCCTATCTTTCCAGCACGTTAATCCGTCACGTTCCCAGTCCGTTGAAATTTTTCAAACAGATCCTTTATTGTATCGATTTTCGGTCCTTTGGTTACATTAAACCTCCGTTGAAAACTTCGTCTTGTTGCAACAACACTGTGTTCTAGGCGGTGGAATTCCAACACCAGAAAAATCCTCTGTTCTAAGGAATAAACCATGTTGTCCACAGCACACTTGCACGTTGTGAACGGCACACGCTTACAGCAGAAAGACGACGTACAGAATGGCGCACCCACAGACTGCGTTGTCTTCTATATCTTTCACATCACTTGCAGCGCCATCTGTTGTTGAAAATTGTAACTACTGTAATTTCGAAAGTTTGTCTGCCTGAAAATGTACTGTTGTCCCAAGCATATTGCAACAAACGGTGTATTTCTATCGCTGCTCGTTTAGTTTTTATTGCCGTTTCAAATATACCGGTCATTTTTGAAACACCCTGTATTTCAAAAGAAGACGAAATTTTTATGGATGACAATTTGCCATGTCACCGGGCCACAACTGTTCGCGACTGTTTTGAAGAACATTCTGGAGTAATAGAGCGAATGATTTGGCCCCTAGATAGCCTAACATTAACGCCATCGGACATTTATGGGACATAGTCGAGTCGTCAGCTCGTGGACAAAATCCTGCTCCGGCAACACTTTCACAATAATGGACGGCTATAGAGGCAGCATGTCTCAATATTTCTGCAGAGGACTTCTGATGAGTTGAGTCTATGCCACGTCGAGTTTGCTGTACTATGCCGGGCAAGAGAACGCCTGATACGATGTCAGGAGGTACCCCATGACTTTTGCCACCTCAGTGTATGTACGTTTCACGATCCAGTGCCACTAGCTGCTCCAGTGCTCCATCCTCTGCACGTATTCTGGCGTTGTAGACTTCCTACATACAGCACTATCGTCTGTGAACAGCCTCATGGGGTGTCCACCATTATACTACGTATAATTAATATACACTGTAGTTTGGCCCTATAATATTACATTGTAGTGCTGTGCATATCACCTTCACGTCTATCCATTTTCTTCTGTTAAGAACGACATACTGAGTTCTGTTTACAAGTACGTCCTGAAACCAATCACAAATGTTCCAATACTCGATAAGTTGTATTTTGTTCACTAAACGACTTTGCGTTAACTGTATCGAATGCTTTCCAGAAGTCAAGGAACAGAGCATCAAGGTTGGCACCTTTGTCGATAGCGCTGTAGATTTCGTGCACGAACAGCTCGAGCTGAGTTTCACAGCATCTCTCCTTGTGGCTTCAATATTTATTTCCAAGAGAAGATTTTCGTTCTTCTTGTTGCCATAAAATCTGAGCGTAAAACGTGACTCCGGCTGAAAATTAAACTATAAGCCGGGAGGGAGAGAAATCTGGGTAGACTAAGAACGCAGTGGATCTCGAGACACGCGTAACCTTATTACCTGAAATGAAACAGATGAGGCTAACGATGATGATGATGATGATGATGATGATGATGATCATAAGTAACTAAATTAGTATTTAAACTGTTCCTATTTTGTGTATTTTAATTACTCAGAACAACTGAGGAACTGTCGTTAACCCATAGGGTTAGGTTTGGCACGGTGAGCAACACAACTTGCGTTGCGTAGAATGGAAGTGATATCTGGCGTTCCCCAAGCAAGTGTCATAGGCCCTTTGCTGTTCCTTATCTATATAAGTGATTTAGGAGAGGATCTGAGCAACCTTCTTAGATTGTTTGCTGCCATTTACCGTCTAGATAAGTCATCAGAGGATGAAACCAACTGCAAAATGATTTAGACAAGGTATCTGTAGGGTGTGAAATGAGGCAACTGACTCTAAATAATGAAAAGTTTAAGATGATCCGCATCAGTTTTGAAAGGAAGCCGTTAAATTTCGGTTACGTGACAAATCACACAAATCTAAACTCAGTCAGTTTAACTGAATACCTGGGGGTAACAATTACGAACAACTTCAACTAGAACTATGACATACATAACGTTGTCAGGAAGGTGAACCAAAGACTGCGTTTTATTGGCAGGACACACAAAATGCAACCAATCCACTAACGAGACTGCCTACACTACGCTTGTTCGTCCTCTGCTAGAATATTGCTATCCTTACCATACAGGATTTACGGAAAACATCGAAAATCTTCAGGGAAGGGCAGCTCGTTTTGTACTCTCATGAAATAGAAGAGAGAGTGACACGGCTGTCACACGCTAGCTGAGGTGGCAATCATTAAAGCAAAAGCGTTTTCCGATGCCGTGAGATATGTGCACGAAATTTCAATCCCCAACCCTCTCCACCGAATGCGAAAATATTTTGTTGACGACCATAGAGATAAATGATCACCGTAATAAAATGAATCAGAGGTCGCATGGAGATTAAGTGTTCGTTTTTACCGCACGCTGTTCGAGAATGGAACCGTACAGAAATAGTGTGAACGCGTTTCGACGAATCCTCTGCCAAGTACTTAAGTATGAACTGGAGAGTAGTTATGTAGATGTGAGGCCGCGGCACACGCTGGGCCTGGGGGCGGCAGCCTGAACCAGAAGCAGCAGCGGGGCCGATACAGCCGGCAGCCGCCAAGGCGCCAAAGCGTTCCGAAGCGGGAAACCCCTGGAATTTTCATTAACATTCTTCCTCAGAGTTCATCTCTCCTCCTGTCTCTTCTCTCCCCGACCCTGACCTCCACATAAAGTCTTTCATTTCCATTACTTCTAAGAGGATCGTGGGGGTCACGACGCATAAGAAAGTCTCTTCCTTTACTCAGCCACCTTCTTCGAAGTTCACGCAGTCCCCTACTCTCTCCTCCGCATAGGCATGCACGGTTTGTAAAGACCAATTTGTAATAAATACCAAATGATGGAATACTCAAATTATTAAATGATGCCGCGCGGGATTAGACATGCGGTCTGAGGCGATGCAGTCATGGTCAGTGCGGCTGGTCCCGGCGGAGGTTCGAGTCCTCCCTCGGGCATGGGTGTGTGTTTGTTGAAATGTTTAAATGTGTGTGAAATCTTATGGGACTTAACTGCTAAGGACATCGGTCTCTAAGCTTGCACACTACTTAACCTAAATTATCCTAAGGGAGGACTTCAACCTCCGCCGGGACCAGCAATACAATCCATGACTGTAGCGCCTAGACCACTCGGCTAATCCCGCGCGGCCGTGTGTGTTTGTCCATAGGATAATTTAGGTTAAGTAGTGTGTAAGCTTAGGGACTGATGACCTTAGCAGTTAAGTCCCATTAGATTTCACACACATTTGAACATTTTTATTAAATGTTTCTACTGTAGTTGTCGACTGGGTCATTAAATCTCTGCTGTTTCCCTGTTTTGCCTGATGTTATATAGATATGACTGTGAAGGGTAAACAACAGTGAGCGAAAACATATCTGCACCTAGCACAGAAACCAGACTGCAGTTGCCGGCCGGAGTGGCCGAGCGGTTCTAGGCGCTTCCGTCTGGAGCCGCGCGACCGCTACGGTCGCAGGTCCGAATGCTGCCTTGGGCATGGATGTGTGTACTGTCCTTAGGTTATTTAGGTTTAAGTAGTTCTAAGTTCTAGGGAACTGTTGGCCTCAGCTGTTAAGTCCCATAGTGCTCAGTGCCATTTGAACCATATGAACCAGACTGCAGTTATTGCAGTGCGCGGTCATGATAATGATTCAGTAGTTGAATAGGCAGTGAGAGGGGTTTATCACATATTCCTAATGTTATATAATCTATACATCGAGCAAGTATTAAAAGAAACAAATGAAAAATTTGGAAAAAGAATTAAAGTTCAATAAAAAGAAATAAAAACTTCGAGATTTGCTGATGACACTGTAATTATGTCCTATATGGTGAAGATCAGGTGAGCGCAATGGACAATGTCTAAAAATTTGACCCTGTAACATCGTCAACAAAAGGAAAACAGTGCTAACATTAAGTGGTCAAATTAAATCAGATGATTAAGTTTGGCTTGTGGAATTTATTTGCAGAGACAGACAGCTGAGAATCAGACAAGAGTAGTGCCAATATTCTGAAAACTGTCGTAAGCGGTACTTCAACTTATTGCTATGTTCTGTCCTGCGCCGGCTCCCTTTTCGCTACAATGCAGACTCAGAGCGCGACAGCTGCGCACAGCACGTATCACTCGCTTTTCCTGCCTCCCGCTGTCGAGATAACAGCTTCCGGTTGCACACATTCACACGCACGTATTCACTGCTGCCTTTAAACTCCATCCGCCCCGTATCATCTAAGGCTCTCTAGTCGAACAGCTGTCTGAGAAGTTCTCGGGGTGTCTGCCGTAACCAATAGCGGAATTAGTGAGATGCTTCGGCATCGTACCTTGTCGTTGTCATCAGCAGAAGATCACAAGTTCAACCTGATGTTCGTCTGTTGTTACGTTTGCATATGCGCATTTTCGGCCAGTTACATGGACAAGAGTTGCTACAGCTAAATAAAAAAGAAAAAAAAGGAAGAAAATAGGTTTTAACATTCTGTCGATGACGAGGTCATCAGAGCTGGAACAGAAGCTCGGATTCGGGGGAGTATGGGGAAGGATGTTGGCTGTATCCTGCTCAAAGCAACCGTTACGACACTCGCCTTAAGCGATTTTATGACAGTTGCGAGAAACCTAGGTTTGGGTGGCCGGACGAGGATTCGAACCGACATCCACTTTGTCTACACCTCGTTTCACGAGAAACTCTTGCAAAAGGGTACCATCGATCTCTGTCTGCGTAGCAGGACTAACTGATGTACGGTTGTGTAGCGGTGCTTAACTCGGAGACAGCCGTTTCACGCATTCGGAAGGACGACGGTTCAATCCCGCGTCCGGCCATCCTGATTTAGGTTTCCCGTGATTTCCCTAAATCACTCCAGGGATGGTTCCTCTGAAAGGGCACGGCCGACTTCCTTCCCCATCCTTCCCTATTCCGATGAGACCAATGACCACGCTGTCTGGTCTCCTTCCCCAAACCAACCAACCAACAGCCGTTTCATATGTTGGTGAGGCAATTTTTTTACAGTCGTTATTTAGCTGGTTAACGGAGCAGTGGCGGTGGCGTAAGATTTCTGATCATCACAAATAAGGCAGGAAGATAAGGGTTCAGCGTCCCGGCGATGACGAAGTCACTGTGGGTGGAACACAAGATCGCAGTGGGGAAGGATGCGGAATGAAATCTGCCGTGCACTTTGAAAAGAACCATCCCGGCGATCTGGACAAATTACGTCAAACCCAAGTCTGGGAGAGAGAGGAAGGGAAGGGAAGGGAGGGGGAGGCGGATGGGGATATGAACGGCCGATCCTTTCCCCCTTCCTGAATACGAGTCTAGTTGGAACGTAGCAAGTTGGAATACCTCCACTCTCTGTGATAGATATCACTCTTAACATAAATGTCATATTTTTCCACCTCTTTTCAATCGTAACGCATATACCATGGATACATAAAACTGCTACTCGTACATTCTTATCCATGTTGTATTTCACTAAGCTTTATTATTCAAATGGTTCAAATGGTTCTGCCGGCCGCGGTGGCCGTGCGGTTCTAGGCGCTGCAGTGCGGAACCGCGGGACTGCTACGGTCGCAGGTTCGAATCCTGCCTCGGGCATGGATGTGTGTGATGTCCTTAGGTTAGTTAGTAGTTCTAAGTTCTAGGGGACTGATGACCTAAGATGTTAAGCCCCATAGTGCTCAGAGCCATTTGAACCATTTTTTCAAATGGCTCTGAGCACCATGGGACTCAACTGCTGAGGTCATAAGTCCCCTACAACTTAGAACTATTTAATCCTAACTAAACTAAGGACATCACACACATCCATGCCCGAGGCAGGATTCGAACCTGCGACCGTAGCGGTCGCGCGGTTCCAGACTGTAGCGCCTAGAACCGCTAGGCCACTCCGGCCGGCGCTTTATTATTCAATGTGCACTTTTCTGACTACTGATCATACTAGTATAATTACTTTGTACTGAAACATTTTACTTAAAGAAATACTTATTTTCAGCTCATGTAAATAACTTGCACTTCAAAATTCGATCCCGTTAATAATCATTTGTTTTAGTTAGAACATACCTTCTTCAAAAGCCCTCATTCTCCTCTTTCAAACAAATATTTTATTTTTTTCGACAACTTAGGATTTCAAAGATTATTCCTATACAAAATTATCGTATTCCACAATATACGAATCTTAAAATGTAATACCTTCAAAATTTCAGTGTTGTAGTTTTGTATCCCCAATATTTCTGCATAAAAAGTATAACGTTCCTAAAGTAACATGTTACTTTGTCCAATATTCATACTAGAAAATTGAACTCTCCTGAAAATTCTTGGCGGGCCGTGCAAATTCCAATGCACAACAAAATTTCCATCTTATAAAATTTAGCAGCTACAATCTTGCCATTTTTGATCAGATTTTTTATTTTTTAGCGGAGTGAAAATAAGACTCCCTATAAATTACACGATATGTTTTCGTCCGAATTTTAGTAGCCAATTGAAGAGAGCAAAATGGGCAAATGGGGCATCAAACTGACGTGCGTGAGATCTAGTTTCATAAAAAATATTTAACTGCTTGAAAGTAATGAGAGTTATTAACGAAAAGTTAATTAGTGACCCGAGGAAGAATTTTTTCCTAGTTTTCATAGCCAAATAAAGTGTAGAAAACGGACAAATGGTGTACCAAACAGACCAGCGTGAGATCCAGTGTTGAAAAAAAATGGTGGTGCTGCTTGAGCGATCAGGGGAATAACGAAAACTTAATTAATGATCTGAGAGAAATCTGAAATATTTCACGAGCAGCTACTGCTAGCTATTTAAATGAATTGTCAAAAGTTGATATCTTTAAGGCACAGCAATTATTCCGCATTAAAATTTGAATTGGTGAGACTCAACTGTCCAAAAGGCTTCCTTTGGTTCAAGTTCTACATTTAGAACATTTCGAGAACAGAACTAGGAAGGCGAACGAGATGTCAAAAAGTTTCTCTTCAAGCCCTAGCTGTTTCGCCCATAAACAGTTGCACTGCTCTGATATTTAACTGTCAAAATTACTTCCTTCGAATTAAGTACAAAATTTAGGGCAGTTCGAATTCAGAAGACGCTAGAAAACCAAATGAGGTATCAAAAAGATCATGCTTTCTAATCAAAACATGAAAACAATAAAAAATTAGAAAAAATTGTCAAACTTTTGTGAAATCATTTGTCTAAAAATAAGAAATTAAATAAATTAGACAAAAATTTGATGCCCTTTTGAATGATCCTCGAAATTATCTACAGCAAATGAGGTACTGATTTAGTATTTAAAATTCAATGTTTAACTTAGAATCTCAGTATTTTAAAGAGTATCAGAGAGTATTTGTCTGGTGAATTACCTAGAGCGGACAGTGCGCTGCTGTGTAGCCTTGACATTCCTTTGTCGCCTATGTCTCAACGTGCAAAAAAAAATGCCATCACTCTTTCAGTCCTAATATTTTTATTAGAGAATTCTTAAAATATCAGGAAAGACAAAGCACATTCTTAATCGGCACCTCATTTACTGTGCATGATTTCGAGCAACATTCAAAGGGGTATCAAATCTTACTCTAATCGTATTTTATTCCTTACTTCACAAAATATTTGACCATTTTTTTCGAAGATTTTTTATTAGACTGTACAGCTTACAGGTAAAACCAAATTACTTCATTGTCTGTTGTGTACACGTATTACCTACTTTTCCTGTGATTTATCTTATTATTGAAGATGTAATTACTTTGTAGTATTTTAACTTTTCGTATTTTCTGCCTTTATACAGGGTGATTCCGTGATGATGTTACAAACTTTCATGGATGATGGAGAAGTGTACACTACTGGCCATTAAAATTGCTACACCAAGAAGAAATGCAGATGATAAGCGGGTATTTATTGGACAAATATCTTATACTAGAACCGACATGTGATTACATTTTCACGCAATTTGGGTGCATAGATCCTGAGAAATCAGTTACCCAGAACAACCACCTCTGGCCGTAATAACGGCCTTGATACGCCTGGGCATTGAGTCAAACAGAGCCTGGATGGCGTGTACAGGTACAGCTACCCATGCAGCTTCATCACGATACCACTGTTCATCAAGAGTAGTGACTGGCGTATTGTGACGAGACAGTTGCTCGGCCACCATTGACCAGAAGTTTTCAATTGGTTAGAGATCTGGAGAATGTGCTGTCCAGGGCAGCAGTCGAACATATTCTGTATCCAGAAAGGCCCGTACAGGAGCTGCAACATGCGGTCGTGCATTATCCTGCTGAAATGTAGGGTTTCGCAGGGATCGAATGAAGAATAGAGCCACGGGTCGTAACACATCTGAAATGTAACGTCCACTGTTCAAAGTGCTGTCAATGCGAACAAGAGGTGACCGAGACGTGTAACCAATGGCACCCCATACCATCACGCCGGGTGATACGCCAATATGGCGATGACGAATACACGCTTCCAATGTGCTTTCACAGCGATGTCGCCAAACACGGACGCGACCATCATGACGCTGTAAACAGAACCTGGATTCATCCGAAAAAATGACGTTTTGCCATTCGTGCACCCAGGTTCGTCGTTGAGTACACCATCGCAGGCGCTCCTTTCTGTGATGCACCGTCAAGGATAACCGAAGCCGTGGTCTCCGAGCTGATAGTCCATGCTGCTGCAAACGTCGTCGAACTGTTCGTGCAGATGGTTGTTGTCTTTCAAGCGTCCGCATCTGTTGACTCAGGGATCGAGACGTGGCTGCACGATCCGTTACAGCCATGCGGATAAGATGCCTGTCATCTCGACTGCTAGTGATACGAGGCCGTTGGGATCCAGCACGGCGTTCCGTATTACCCTCTTGAATCCACCGATTCCATATTCTGCTAACAGTCATTGGATCTCGACCAACGCGAGCAGCAATGTCGCGATACGATAAACCCCAATCGCGATAGGCTACAATCCGACCTTTATCAAAGTCGGAAACGTGATGGTACGCATTTCTCCTCCTTACACGAGGCATCACAACAACGTTTCACCAGGCAACGCCGGTCAACTGCTGTTTGTGTATGAGAAATCGGTTGGAAACTTTCCTCATGTCAGCAAATTGTAGGTGTCGCCACCGGCGCCAACCTTGTGTGAATGCTCTGAAAAGCTAAGCATCTTCTTCCTGTCAGATGTTCGTGGTGCAGCAATTCTAATGGCCAGTAGTGTAAATATGTCTATTTTACGAAGGGTCCCTGGTCCGGAAACGACAGAGTCGAAAGTTATAATCGAAGACAGCTTTGATACCTCTGACATTGGAATACACCTGCCGGACTATTATTGCTAAGATTGCAGGGTATGTAACTATAAGATGTGGTATTTGTCAAAAGAAGAAAAAGAAAATGGCCGGTAGACACAGGCTCTAAGGCGCATACTTTAAGAGTTACGAGCACTTGCTCATCTTCGTTAATGTGAAACACATCTTTTCTGCTGAAGAAGTTCTCATATCTCTTAAGGTATGCATTTTGTTTGGGTCTGCATCAGAAACTCTGAAAGTTGCCTAACCTGTAACCTTAGCAGCAACATTGCGCGTACATGTATTCCACAGTCAGACATATCACAACGATTTTCGCTTATAACTTCCGACTCATTCATTTCCGGACCAGGGTTCCAGGGTTCCTTACCCCAGATTGGTACATATACGCTTCTCCATCATCCCTGAACGTTTGTAACATCATCACGAAATCACTTTGTGCAGGCGTCGCACACATATCCAGTCAGTCTGTGGAGAGCTTTCAACCAGTTCAAATACTAATTTTTCCACCTTCCACCAGCAGTCATGGTGTAATCTTCTGTGTCAGTCGGGATAGTCATACATTCAATATGCCACTATATCTTGTGGCTTGTATTGTATTGCATTGTATGGAACTGGGGACCTAGAAACGACAGAGAGGCTTTGTCCCCGCCGTAGCCCTCAGTGGTACACAACCCCAATACAGGGTACAGCAGTCCACTCACCCCACCACCACCCCACAACGAACCCAGAGTTATTGTGCGGTTCGGCCCCCAGTGGGACCCCGCCCCCCTCTCCCCTCATCGGTAACGTCTCATACCAGACGAATGTAACGCCAATGTTTGCGTGGTAGAGTAGTTATGGTGTACGTGTACGCGGAGATTGTGTTTGCACAGCTGTCGCCGACATAGTATAAGTGAGGCAGAATAAGGGGAGCCAGAACCAGCCCGCATTCGCCGAGGCAGATGGGAAACCGCCTTAAAAACCATCCACAGACTGGCCGGCACACCGGACCTCGACACTAACCCGGGGACCGGCACGCCTTCCCGCCAGGAAAGCAGTACGTTAGACCGCACGGCTAACCAGGCGGGTATCTTGTGGCTCACTGAGTGTATTATTTACCTACTTGTTCAGTTATGAACTGCCACTTGTTAATTACTGCTAAGCCACTTAGAGCCTATGTAAACTGGTGATCTCTGTTATTATATGTGTTAAATAAAGCTGACCGTCGTGAAAGCGTTAATAACAGTTTAGTATTGGGAAAGTAAAAAGTAAACTTGTCCCTCCTGTGTCTGAATTGCTTAATAATTGTTTACAGTTCACAAGATTCATCAGGAGGATGGCATTAGAAGAAGTTCCACGAGTCTTATGAGGCATCAAAATAGGTCGGTCAGCTTGTATAATGTGTTACCATTGCGCCACGTCGTTCACATTCTGATCACCAGATTCTGTGGCAATACAGTGCGCAAAATTCAAACGTCGAAGAAGTGTTTCGTGAAAATAAAGCATGTGGCACTGTTTACGCCAGTACGTCTATCGGATGGGAGCGTTAAGCTCGGCGCCCCCATTGGAGATATGCGAGAGCAGTATACTACGGGCCTCCACCCGTTTTCCACCTGCCACTCTTCTCCTCCTCCTCCTCCTCCTCCTCCTCCTCCTCCTCCTTATCATCATCATCATCACAGAGACAATACTGAAACCCCACATGCATTCACTGCAGCCCCCTATACTTTAAAGACTCGCTTAAATACAGCTTCACGAAGCAAGCATTGGATGGAAGTGAACATGTAGCTTTCGTTTTCTTAGAGTTCCGCAAGGCGTTCTACGCTGTGCCACACCGGCGGCTACTAACCTGGATATGGTCGTGTGAAGTATTTTCGCAGGTATGTGACTGGCTCATATAAACTGTTCTCCGTGCACATGCCCCGTAAATTCTCTATGAAACGGGGAGCTTCGACACTAACGGCGACTATCTTTGTCAGGAAAGCAACTGATTGTCGAAGAAGTAACGGTATCACAGAGGTGTAACACTGGGACAGTCTTTTCGAACCGTTTCCAACGCCGTACCGATCATCTTCGGAATGTCAAGTACAGGAATCAAGAGAGAAAACAAAAAAAAAAAAAAAAAAGAAATAAAAAGCCGCGTGGGGTAACCGCGCGGCATGGTCTGAGGCGCCTTACCACGGTTCGCGCGGCTCACCGCAAACCTATCTCTCGCCTTTTGGCTCGGATTGGCTAGAGGTTTACTTTGATAGACTCGCTGGATCCATCTGTCGCGCGCAGGGTAGGCAGGCAATGCCCTCTTGCGTAGGGCAGCAAACGGGTGGAGCTCTGGCGGTGTCACGGAGGTGGAAAGTCGTAGCCGGGTGGGCTTGACTGGATTGTGCTGTGGGCCATTTCGATTTGGTTGTGCTGGCTTTTCCATTTCTTGAAGGGAGTTTTCTGACAGGGGTCTTGCGTGGCTTTGGAATTGTGTTCAAATGTTAATGCTGTTTTACGTGTTGCAAGGATCAGTTGGGCAGTTATTCATTTCAGCTGAGTTGTTGCAGTAGCTGATTAAACTTCCATGCGGCTTTAATGCTGCACACATTAGCTGGGCAGCCACTGTGTTCGTTAGCTTTCTAGCAATTTGTTGGTCAAATTTACCAGTGGTTGTAGGAGCTACTCAAATGGCTCTGAGCACAATGGGGCTTAACATCTGAGGTCATCAGTCCCCTAGAACCTAGAACTACTTAAACCTAAATAACCTAAGGACATCACACACATCCTTGACCGAGGCAGGATTCGAACATGCGACCATAGCGGTCGCGCGGTTCCAGACTGAAGCGCCAAGAATTGCTCGGCTACAGCGGCCGGCGGAGCTACTCAGATCAGCTGGGCAGCTGTTGAGTTCATTTGAGCTGTTGTAGTGGCTGATTGAATTTTCGTCGGTTTTAAGTGCTGCACGGATTACCACGTGGCTGTTGGCGTGGTTGGTGTTGCAGAATTTGCTTGTTACGCATTAATGTGGATGTAATCGCTGTGCAGCTTTTGAGTTGATTAGAGAAGCTGCAGGTTGATATTGGCGGTCCTCATGGCAGTTGTGAACCGAAGAGAGCTATTGCCCGTATTTAGTATTTCTGTTAAGGGCGTAAAAGTAGGTGTTGAAGATCATAGTTAATGAGTACGAAATTGTTCGGTATTAGCGGATTGAAATTCGTTTGCGGCGGAAGGTGTGGATGACAACAGGTTTAAAACGCTGTCAAACATATCCTTCAGCCTGGCATATCTGCAATTAATGTGTGCCTTAGCGGTCCAAGTTTGTTCTCGGTTCTGCCCGCTCATTTGGTTGTAGAAATAAGTGGTGATATATATATAGAAGGAAACGCAAAGGGTCAATCTAGATATAGTAGGGGTCAGTGAAGTGAAGTGGAAGGAAGACAAGGATTTCTGGTCAGATGAGTATCGGGTAATATCAACAGCAGCAGAAAATGGTATAACAGGTGTAGGATTCGTTATGAATAGGAAGGTAGGGCAGAGGGTGTGTTACTGTGAACAGTTCAGTGACCGGATTGTTCTAATCAGAAACGACAGCAGACCAACACCGACAACGAAAGTTCAGGTATACATGCCGACGTCGCAAGCTGAAGATGAACAGATAGAGAAAGTGTATGAGGATATTGAAAGGGTAATGCAGTATGTAAAGGGGGACGAAAATCTAATAGTCATGGGCGACTGGAATGCAGTTGTAGGGGAAGGAGTAGAAGAAAAGGTGAAACGTCCCCTTAGAACAATTATACATGACTGTGCTTAAACTGACACACAATATTTTTTTTTTAGCGCAACGCAATCTGACTTTCAGTAATCCCTACAAAAGAATGGCCCTGACTAACATTAACCTATACCTTTCACAAATCACTTACCTCACAAAAATCTTCGTTACTCGAACTACTGCAATACAGCGAGCGCCACTACTGCCAGCTAAATAAAAGATTCAAACTGCGGAAGGCACTAACTACTGATAGGGATAGTTAGCAAATGAAAGATTTTAATCGAGAACAAACAATGTATTTACCTTAATAGTCATAATATATATAGCAGTTCATGAAACCCAGTCTTACAAAATTTCAAAACTCCGCCATTTCTCTCCCCACATCCACCACTGCTGGCGGCTCACCTCCAACTGCGCAACGATTGCGCGCTGTTATCATCCAGCTGCCCAACACTACAATGGCAGATACTCCAACAACAATGCAAACCAGCCACAGACTGCACACAGCACATACAGAGCGCTACGTGGCGTTACCAATATAAAAACTTAAACAGCCTACTTTGTGCATTTTCTTCTACTGCTCAGACTTTGAGAAAAAGACTGCTATTTTACTGTGATGAACGATCAGGACTGTCTTTATGAACTGTGAGAAAATTTTAGCTTTTGACCAACATTCTATCAATAAGTGTGTGCATTTGATTTCTTTGTTATTGTAATTATGAAAAAAATTTTCAAATCTCTATTGGCCACTGCCCAAAACATTTTGTAAAATTTTTTGTGGGGAGCATGGGAGCTATGTAAGTAGGCTATTTAAGTTTTTATATTGGTAACGCCACGTTGTGCTCTGTATGTGCTGTGTGCAGTCTGTGGCTGGTATGCATTGTTGTTGGAATATCTGCCATTGTAGTGTTGGGCAGCTGGATGTGAACAGCGCGCAAGCGTTGCGCAGTTGGAGGTGAGCCGCCAGCAGTGATGGATGTGGGGAGAGACATGGCGGAGTTTTGAAATTTGTAAGACTGGACGTCATGAACTGCTATATATATTATGACTTTTGAACAATATTAAGGTAAATAAATTGTTTTTTCTCTATCAAAATCTTTCATTTGCTAACTATGCCTATCAGTAGTTAGTGCCTTCAGTAGTTCAAAGGGGACATTTTAAAGGTTACAGGAGAATATGGGCTTGGGACAAGGAATGAAAGAGGAGAAAGACTAATTGAGTTCTGTAACAAGTTTCAGCTAGTAATAGCGAATACCCTGTTCAAGAATCACAAGAGGAGGAGGTATACTTGGAAAAGGCGGGGAGATACGGGAAGATTTCAATTAGATTACATCATGGTCAGACAGAGATTCCGAAATCAGATACTAGATTGTAAGGCGAACCCAGGAACAGATATAGACTCAGATCACAATATAGTAGTGACGAAGAGTAGGCTGAAGTTCAAAACATTAGTCACGAAGAATCAATACGCAAAGAAGTGGGATACGGAAGCACTAAGGAATGACGAGATACGTTTGAAGTTCTCTAACGCTATACACAGCAATAAGGAATAGCGCAGTAGGCAGTACAGTTGAAGAGGAATGGACATCTCTAAAAAGGGCCATCACAGAAGTTGGGAAGGAAAACATAGGTACAAAGAAGGTAGCTGCGAAGAAACCATGGGTAACAGAAGAAATACTTCAGTTGATTGATGAAAGGAGGAAGTACAAACATGTTCCGGGAAAATCAGGAATACATAAATACAAGTCGCTGAGGAATGAAATAAATAGGAAGTGCACGGAAGCTAAGACGAAATGGCTGCAGGAAAAATGTGAAGACATCGAAAAAGATATGATTGTCGCAAGGACAGACTCAGCATACAGGAAAGTCAAAACAACCTTTGGTGAAATTAAAAGCAACGGTGGTAACATTAAGAGTGCAACGGGAATTCCACTGTTAAATGCAGAGGAGAGAGCAGATAGGTGGAAAGAATACATTGAAAGCCTCTATGAGGGTGAAGATTTGTCTGATGTGATAGAAGAAGAAACAGGTGTCGATTTAGAAGAGACAGGGGATCCAGTATTAGAATCGGAATTTAAAAGAGCTTTGGAGGACTTATGGTCAAATATGGCAGAAGGGATAGATAAAATTCCATCAGAATTTCAAAAATCATTGGGGTAAGTGGCAACAAAACGACTATTCACGTTGGTGTACAGAATACATGAGTCTGGCGATATACCATCTGACTTTCGGAAAAGCATCATCCACACAATTCCGAAGACGGCAAGAGCTGACAAGTGCGAGAATTATCGCGCAATCAGCTTAACAGCTCATCCATCGAAGCTGCTTACAAGAATAATATACAGAAGAACGAAAAAGAAAATTGAGAATGCGCTAGGTGATGATCAGTTTGGCTTTAGGAAAAGCAAAGGGACGAGAGAGGCAATTCTGACGTTACGGCTAATAATGGAAGCAAGGCTAAAGAAAAATCAAGACACTTTCATAGGATTTGTCGACCTGGAAAAAGCATTCGACAGTATAAAATGGGGCAAGCTGTTCGAGATTGTGAAAAAAGTAGGGGTAAGCTATAGGGAGAGACGCGTCATATACAATATGTACAACAACCAAGAGGGAATAATAAGAGTGGACGATCAAGAACGAAGTGCTCGTATTAAGAAGGGTGTAAGACAAGGCTGTAGACTTTCGCCCTTACTCTTCAATCTGTACATCGAAGAAGCAATGATGGAAATAAAAGAAAGGTTCAGGAGTGGAATTAAAATACAGGGTGAAAGGATATCAATGATACGATTCACTAATGACATTGCTATCCTGAGTGAAAGTGAAGAAGAATTAAATGATCTGCTGAACGGAATGAACAGTCTAATGAGTACACAGTATGGTTTGAGAGCAAATCGGAGAAAGACGAAGGTAATGAGAAGTAGTAGAAATGAGAACAGCCAGAAACTTAACATCAGGATTGATGGTCACGAAGTCAATGAAGTTAAGGAATTCTGCTACCTAGGCAGTAAAATAAGCAATGACGGACGGAGCAAGGAGGACATCAAAAGCAGACTCGCTATGGCAAGAAAGGCATTTATGGCCAAGAGAAGTCTGCTAATATCAAATACCGGCCTTAATTTGAGGAAGAAATTTCTGAGGATGTACGTCTGGAGTACAGCATTGTATGGTAGTGAAACATGGACTGTGGGAAAACCGGAAGAGAAGAGAATCGAAGCATTTGACATGTGGTGCTATAGACGAATGTTGAAAATTAGGTGGACTGATAAGGTAAGGAATGAGGAGGTTCTACGCAGAATCGGAGAGGAAAGGAATATGTGTAAAACACTGATAAGGAGAAGGGACAGGATGATAGGACATATGCTAAGACATGAGGGAGTGACTTCCATGGTAATAGAGGGAGCTGTAGAGGGCAAAAACTGTAGAGGAAGACAGAGATTGGAATACGTCAAGCAAATAATTCAGGACATAGGTTGCAAGTGCTACTCTGAGATGAAGAGGTTAGCACAGGAAAGGAATTCCTGGCGGGCCGCATCAAACCAGTCAGTAGACTGATGACATTATATATATATATATATATATATATATATACATATATATATATATATATATATATATATATATATATATATATATATAAGGGTATTACAAAAAGGTACGGCCAAACTTTCAGGAAACATTCCTCACACACAAATAAAGAAAAGATGTTATGTGGACATGTGTACGGAAACGCTTAATTTCCATGTTAGAGCTCATTTTAGTTTCGTCAGTATGTACTGTACATCCTCGATTCACCGCCAGTTGGCCCAATTGAAGGAAGGTAATGTTGACTTTGGTGCTTGTGTTGACATTCGACTCATTGCTCTACAGTACTAGCATGAAGCACATCAGTACGTAGCATCAACAGGTTAGTGTTCATCACGAACGTGGTTTTTCAGTCAGTGCAATGAATGAGATTTTCACTCTGCATCGGAGTGTGCACTGATATGAAACTTCCTGGCAGATTAAAACGGTGTGCCGAACCGAGACTCGAACACAGTTTTAATCTGCCAGTATGTTTCATATCAGCGCACACTCGGCTGCAGAGTGAAAATCTCATTCTCGAAACATCCCCCAGGCTGTGGCTAAGCCATGTCTCCGCAATATCCTTTCTTTCGGGAGTGCTACTTCTGCAAGGTTCGCAGGAGGTCTTTTGTAAAGTTGGCAGAAGTAAAGCTGTGAGGACGGGGCGTGAGTCGTGCTTGGGTAGTTCAGTTGGTAGAGCACTTGCCCGCGGAAGGCAAAGGTCCCGAGTTCGAGCCTCGGTCCGCCACACAGTTTTAATCTGCCAGGAAGTTTCAGTCAGTGCAATGTTTACAAATGCGGAGTTGGCAGATGCCCATTTGATGTATGGATTAACACGGGGCAATAGCCGTGGCGCGGTACGTTTGTATCGAGACAGATTTCCAGAACGAAGGTGTCCTGACAGGAAGACATTCGAAGCAATTGATCGGCGTCTTAGGGAGCACGGAACATTCCAGCCTATGACTCGCGACTGGGGAAGACCTAGAACGACGAAAACACCTCCAATTGACGAGGCAATTCTTCGCGCAGTTGACGATAAACCTAATGTCAGCGTCAGAGAAGTTGCTACTGTACAAGGTAACGTTGACCACGTCACTGTATGGGGAGTGCTACGGGAGAATCAGTTGTTTCCGTACCATGTACAGCGTGTGCAGGCACTATCAGCAGCTGATTGGCCTCCACGGGTACACTTCTGCGAATGGTTCATCCAACAATGTGTCAATCCTCATTTCAGTGCAAATGTTCTCTTTACGGATGAGGCTTCATTCCAACGTGATCAAATTGTAAATTTTCACAATCAACATGTGTGGGCTGACGAGAATCCGCACGCAATTGTGCAATCACGTCATCAACACAGATTTTCTGTGAACGTTTGGGCAGGCATTGTTGGTGATGTCTTGATTGGCCCCATATTCTTCCACCTACGCACAATGGAGCACGTTATCATGATTTCATACGGGATACTGTACCTGTGCTTCTAGAACATGTGCCTTTACAAGAACGACACAACATGTGGTTCATGCACGATGGAGCTCCTGCACGTTTCAGTAGAAGTGTTCGTACGCTTCTCAACAACACATCCGGTGACCGATGGATTGGTAGAGGCGGACCAATTCTATGGCCTCCACGCTCTCCTGACCTCAACCCTCTTCACTTACATTTATGGGGGCATTTGAAAGCTCTTATCTACGCAACCCCTGTACCAAATGTAGACTCTTCGTGCTCGTATTGTGGACGGCTGTGATACAATACGCCATTCTCCAGGGGTGCATCAGCGCATCAGGGATTCAATGCGACGGAGGGTGGATGCATGTATCCTCGCTAACGGAGGACATTTTGAATATTTCCTGTAACAAAGTGTTTGAAGTCACGCTGGTACGTTCTGTTGCTGTGTGTTTCCATTCCATGATTAACGTGATTTGAAGAGAAGTAAAAAAATTAGCTCTAACAAGGAAAGACACATGTCCACATAACATTTTTTCTTCCTTTGTGTGTGAGGAATGTTTCCTGAAAGTTTGGCCGTACCTTTTTGTAACACCCTATATATATATATATATATATATATATATATATATATATATATATATATATATTGGTGCAGGAAAAATGACGAATATTCAATGATATGACAGCTTTGAGGAATGAAGTAGTGAAGGCAGCAGAGGATCAAGTAGGTAAAAAGACGAGGGCTAGTAGAAATCCTTGGGTAACAGAGGAAATATTGAATTTAATTGATGAAAGGAGAAAATATAAAAATGCAGTAAGTGAAACAGGCAAAAAGGAATACAAACGTCTCAAAAATGAGATCGACAGGAAGTGCAAAATGGCTAAGTAGAGATGGCTAGAGGACAAAAGTAAGGATGTAGAGGCCTATCTCACTAGGGGTAAGATAGATACCGCCTACAGGAAAATTAAAGAGACCTTTGGAGATAAGAGAACGACTTGTATGAATATCAAGAGCTCAGATGGAAACCCAGTTCTAAGCAAAGAAGGGAAAGCAGAAAGGTGGAAGGATTATATAGAGGGTCTATACAAGGGCGATGTACTTGAGGACAATATTATGGAAATGGAAGAGGATGTAGATGAAGATGAAATGGGAGATATGATACTGCGTGAAGAGTTTGACAGAGCACTGAAAGACCAGAGTCGAAACAAAGCCCCCGGAGTAGACAATATTCCATTGGAACTACTGACGGCCGTGGGAGAGCCAGTCCTGACAAAACTCTACCATCTGGTGAGGAAGATGTATGAGACAGCCGAAATACCCTCAGACTTCAAGAAGAATATAATAATTCCAATCCCAAAGAAAGTAGGTGTTGACAGATGTGAAAATTACCGAATTATCAGCTTAATAAGTCACAGCTGCAAAATACTAACACGAATTCTTTACAGACGAATGGAAAAACTAGTAGAAGCCAACCTCGGGGAAGATGAGTTTGGATTCCGTAGAAACACTGGAACACGTGAGGCAATACAGACCTTACGACTTATCTTAGAAGAAAGATTAAGGAAAGGCAAACCTACGTTTCTAGCATTTGTAGACTTAGAGAAAGCTTTTGACAATGTTGACTGGAATACTCTCTTTCAAATTCTAAAGGTGGCAGGTATAAAATACAGGGAGCGAAAGGCTATTTACAATTTGTACAGAAACCAGATGGCAGTTATAAGAGTCGAGGGACATGAAAGGGAAGCAATGGTTGGGAAGGGAGTAAGACAGGGTTGTAGCCTCTCCCCGATGTTGTTCAATCTGTATATTGAGCAAGCAGTAAAGGAAACAAAAGAAAAATTCGGAGTAGGTATTAAAATTCATGGAGAAGAAATAAAAACTTTGAGGTTCGCCGATGACATTGTAATTCTGTCAGAGACAGCAAAGGACTTGGAAGAGCAGTTGAATGGAATGGACAGTGTCTTGAAAGGAGGATATAAGATGAACATCAACAAAAGCAAAACAAGGATAATGGAATGTAGTCTAATTAAGTCGGGTGATGCTGAGGGAATTAGATTAGGAAATGAGGCACTTAAAGTAGTAAAGGAGTTTTGCTATTTGGGGAGCAAAATAACTGATGGTCGAAGTAGAGAGGATATAAAATGTAGGCTGGCAATGGCAAGGAAAGCGTTTCTGAAGAAGAGAAATTTGTTAACATCTAGTATTGATTTAAGTGTCAGGAAGTCATTTCTGAAAGTATTTGTATGGAGTGTAGCCATGTATGGAAGTGAAACATGGACGATAAATAGTTTGGACAAGAAGAGAATAGAAGCTTTCGAAATGTGGTGCTACAGAAGAATGCTGAAGATTAGATGGGTAGATCACATTACTAATGAGGAAGTATTGAATAGGATTGGGGAGAAGAGAAGTTTGTGGCGCAACTTGACCAGAAGAAGGGATCGGTTGGTAGGACATGTTCTGAGGCATCAAGGGATCACCAATTTAGTATTGGAGGGCAGCGTGGAGGGTAAAAATCGTAGAGGGAGACCAAGAGATGAATACACTAAGCAGATTCAGAAGGATGTAGGTTGCAGTAGGTACTGGGAGATGAAGAAGCTTGCACAGGATAGAGTAGCATGGAGAGCTGCATCAAACCAGTCTCAGGACTGAAGACCACAACAACAACATGACAGGAGCGATAATTCGATTATTCGAAGCAAAAAAGTCTAGTAAACATAAGCCCTAAAATGCATACCTTAAGAGCTATGAGCACTTGTTCATCTTCTTTTCCGTGAAACACCGGATGAGTGCACACAGCTCATAAGGTTCAAATGGCTCTGAGCACTATGGGACATCTGAGGTCATCAGTCCCCTAGAACTTAGAACTACTTAAACCTAACTAACCTAAGGACATCACACACACCCATGCCCGAGGCAGGATTCGAACCTGCGACCGTAGCGGTCGCGCAGTTCCGGACTGAAGCGCCTAGAACCGCATGGCCACACCGGCCGGCAGTTCATAAGGTATGTATTTCAGGTCTCATGTTTCCTAGACTTTTTTGCTTCGAATAATGGTTCCTGTCATATCGCTGAACATTCGCCATTACTGCTGGTTCACGCCGTATAGCCATTTCCCCTCGCTAAATGCATGAACGGAACAGAACAAGAGAACGACAATATTGGCACGAAGTAGTCTTCGCCGTGCCCTCCACGGCGACCTACCGAGTGTATTTGCAGGCGCAGACAAGTGTTCCTTTTACGGATAAGAAACTGGGTCTTTGAGCTGCCATTAAGAAAAACATGTCAAGTTAAAAACATCTTCAGCCGTCTATATTTCGTATTTCATTTTCATTATTGCTACCAGTTTCGGCGTTACACTGCGCCATCTTCAACCCCCCTCACCGAAGTGTAGGAAGAATCCTATCTCTCGTAAAATCGAAATAAGGACTAGACACAGTCACTGGTGTCCGCAGACTTTTTAACAACACAATCCCCTTCTTCGTCCATTGCAGTTTGATCCTGGTATCCACTGAATTTTTAACAATGCTATCCTTTCGTTCATCAATTGCAACTGACACTGGTATCTTTAGACTTTTTAACAACGGAATCCCTTTGTTCACAAATTGCAATTGACCCTGTTATCTGCAGACTTTTTAACAAACACGATCTCTTCGTTCGTCAGCTGCAATAGATGAACGAAGGGATAGTCTTGTTGGAAAGTCTATGGATACCAATAATTACATGTTGGCCACTATTTCGATTGTACAAGAGGTAGAACTGTTCATGTACGTCGGTTAAGGGGTGTGAAAATGGGCTAGTGTGACGCAAAATTAAGATAAAATTGGAAATTTAGACAGATGAAGGTGTTTATGATCTGACATTTTATACTGAACAGCCGAGGTCCCACAACTACCCTGTATAAAGATGGACTTACAGCTATCCGTAAGACGTCTCTCGGCCAATAATCCAGAACGACTTTATTTATTTATCGACCCGAATAGCCAGATGCGAATTTGAAAGCCAGTGCTCGAGCACAGGGACCCAGTGTGCTAGCCATTGCGGTGCCTCGGTCGGTCTCGCAGAGGGAGGCGCCGGGCGCGGCGGTACAGTAGGCGGCAGGAGTCTCCGGAGTGGAAGGAGCGGGTGGGTGGACGAGTGGGTGGGTGGGCAGGCATTTGGGGGCGCGACAAGTGCCGGCGCGGCGGCCGCGGTCGGTGGCAGGTGGTCGATAAGCGGGCCCACGCCCACGCACAGCGGCGGGCCGCGGCCGGCTAACGACCGCCGAAGCACCTCTCCTCACCTCCCACCTGCCTTCGCCCATCTGTTCTGCCGCCCTCCCACCGATCTAGATCATCGGTTTGTTTATTCTCACACGAAGAGTTTACCTACATGAAGCCGAGCTCAGTCTGAGAAAAGTTAACCACTAAACCAAACACGCATTGCAAGCCACAGAGCTTTGCTATATTCAGTTAAAATAACTTTGACATCAACGTTTCAGCGAGGTGATCGTCAGGGGACAACCATCAGCCGAATCGTAATTCACTCTCGAGCGGCACGTGCTCCCAATGTTGCCTGTTTCTAAAGTGCATGCATAATGTTGACGAGCGTGCCGGCAGCACTGCTCCCGCCACTGCAATCTGTCAATCACAAATTGATTTGAATCGAGCTATAGGCTCTATTGAAAGTAACAACATTCTCATTTATTGCTCAGCCTCAGTTGCATATTTTTAAACAGATTACGTGTTTAGATCACTCAGGATCAAACTTCGAGAATGCATTTGTCTACCCGAATGAAATTTTCACTCCGTAGAGGAGTGTGCGCTGATATGAAACTTCCTGGCAATCTAAAACTGTGTGCGGACAGTGACTCAAACTCGGGACCTTTGCCTTTCGCGGGCAAGTTCTCTACTAACTGAGTTATCCAAGCGCGACCCATGAACCTTCCTCACAGCTCCAGTTCCGCCAATAGCTCGTCTCCTACCGTCCAAACTTCACAGAAACTCCCCTGCAGACCTTGCAGAACTAGCACTCCTGGAAGAGAGGATATTGCGGATTTCACATTTGTCTAGGTAACATATTTAAGAGATTAATATGGCAAAATTACAGGCTAATATAATCGCGAGATAAGTCATTGCAAATGTGCAATGCTGGTACATTAATAACTGGTGTAACCACCAGGATGTTGAGTGCAAACGTGCATGCATTGTGTTGTACAGGTGCAGGAAGTCAGTATGTGGGATGAAGTTCAATGCCTGTTGCACTTGGTCGGCCAATACACTGACGGTTAATGTTCTTTGTGCATGACGCTGGAGTTGTCGTCCGATGATGTCCCATATGCGCTCGACTGGAGACAGATCACGCGATCGAAAGGCCAAAACAACATGTAGACACTCCGTGGAGCATGTTGGCTCGAAACTGCGGTATTTGGGCGAGCGTTAACCTGTTGGAAAACACCCCTTGGAATGCTGCTCATGAACGGCAGCGCAACAGGTAGTACAACCAGACTGAGGTACAGATTTGCAGTCAGTGTGCATAATTCCAGCTGTAGTCCAATGCGTCTAAGCGGCAGACAGGTTGGTTGCAAGCCATCAACTGGCCTCATCCTAACCAAGACATGCCCATCATTGACACTGAGGCAGAACCAGCTTTCACCAGAAACCCCGTAGACCTCCACCCTGCCCTCCAATGAGCTCTCGCTTGACGCCACTGATGTTGCAAATGGCGGTGGTTTGAGGCCAGTGGAATGTACGCAACAGGCCGTCAGTTTCACGGCTCTTCTTGAAGTAGCCGATTTGTAACAGTCCGTTCGTTGTGTCACTGTGGTGTCAGCTGCTGCCCAGACCGCTGATGCAGATGTAGTACGTTGCGCCAGAGCCACATGCCGAACACCTTGGTCTTCCCTCTCGGTAGTGTCACGATGCCATCCGGAGCCCCGTCCTCTTGCGACCGTACATTCCCGTGACCACCGCTGTCGGCAGTCACGTACAGAGGCCACATTCCTGCCAAGTCCTTCAGCGATATCGCAAAAGGAACATCTAGTTTCTGGTAGCCCTATAACACGATCTCGTTCAAAGTCAGTGAGATGTTGGTAATGGCGTCTTTGTCGTCTTAAAGCCATTCTCGACTAACATCAACTCAAACTAATCACGTCCAAGCTCAAAAGTAACCTAACTATTAGACTCGTTACAGCGAGTATTTAAAGCAAACCTGATTTGCATCCTCATAGTGACGCTACAAACGCCACTCTGATGTGACTGACGCGAAAGTTCAAAAGACATTATCACTCAGATGTAGAAACACACATACCAACTTTCTTTCACGTTGCACCGCTCCTTCTTGGTGTTGCGATTTCTTTCTCGTCAGTGAAACTGCGTCAGCAACCCGCCTACTGAGAACCACAGATGTGAGTACTGTCGCACTGGCAGCGGTGGCTTACTCATGTAATCCAAGCTATTGGGAGGCCGTCGTGTGGCAGAGATCTGTTGGTTAACCACAGATTGGGCCGTTTCGTGTGCTCAGGAGCGTCCGGTCACAGAGTCAAGGGAAACCGAAGCTAGGAATAATCTGTGTAAAGTCTATTGAATGAGTTATGCCCTTGCTTCCACCCGTCCCAACGACCAACTCAGATAGGCAGATGCCAAAAAAGTTTTTGTCCTTCTAGTGGCAGTGTATCATAAATCGCTGAATCACCGGAGCATTTCAAGCGGTCAGAGAAAAACGTGTGACGTTCGAAAAATAGGTTCTTTTTAACAGTTTCTTCTACTACAATGGTGAAGCCGAATTATTTGTTTAAAGCATAAATTAACATATATATTTACGCAAACAATAGTTTTGATAAAACTGTTAATTACTTTGGAATTAATTAAGGGCTGGCTTTGCTAACATGTTTTCGAATAGAGCCAAATAGGTCCTTTAAGAATACTATTAGTTGTTCCTCCAAATGTTTATATTTAGTACAAATTTATATTTGTTTACAAATCATCAACAGAATTTAAGTTACGAAACACTTACTGATTTCACCCTATAATGAAAGATACTAATAAGTAATAGTCAAAATAAATTAGAAAATCAATTACATACATAAAACTAAGCACAAAATTAGATCTGGTGTTGTATTCTTTAAAACTGAGGGTGAACCTTTCTCTTTCATGAAAATACAGATTATACTCACGTATGTTAATGGTAATTAGTTAAAATGGGGAAAAACGAATTTAAGGAGGCTGATGGCAAAACAAGAGGGGAAGTAAAAATATCGCAGTTTGCTTCGTCACAAACGGAGGTCATTCTCCTTTTCGAAAGGAGTCATCGGACAAATGCGTATAAGTATAGGCCAATATATCTGACGTCAATCTATTGTTAAATGATATAAATCATTTTATGCTCGCGTATTATGACCTTGATGAAGACATAAAATTTTCTCGTTTCGTTCATGAGAGCAGGAGGAATAACGGCGGATTGTCTAATGCCGTGTTCCTTGCCTCGCAGAAGCCATTCACTACAGTTCTGCACTCTCAGCTGACGGGAAAAAGGACAATCGTACGAAGCTTCGAAGAAGTTTCGCAACTGAATTCAAGACAACTTAACGCAAGTGAAAGAAAGCGTCAGATGCAAAAGTAATTCTAGGCGTATCTTATGGGAGTGTTAAGCGCCGTGTCTGTTCATGATCCTGTGAATAACGTTGGAATCTCCAATATGGTGTTGGGAGACGATGCTTTGAATGTAGAAAAATCGCAACACGCAACACCAGAAAACTGTACCAGAATGCGGGAAGACCTGCAAATGCTCGACGCACACTGCTGGAACTGGCAGCCGTATTTTTAATGTAGTCCTCTCAGAATTAGGGTCTTCAGACACTCTCATCCGACCAGGGTTTTACGCATACTTTTTATATCACAGTTACTTAAACAACGATAATAATTTTAGTGTGCTCGAACTAAAAAGGATTTGAAACAATATTTGAAAATATCTAATGTTATTCGGAATAACTGTAGTGACATAGAACTAAAAGCAGTAAGAAAGAATAGCTATACTATCGTTGCTGCTGATCACCAACACAAAGAAACTGAAGTATTTCCTTAAATACACCAAAGGATTATTACTGCTCGATTGATCAATAGTCGAATAATCACTGGAAACAGTAAAAATCCTAACATACTCAGGAGTAAGAGACCTAAAGCAGAACGACGGCATGATTGGAAAGCAGGGACCCGATTGAGATTCACTGGAAGATTTCTAAGGACTAGGGATGGAAAAACCGATCGGTTAATACTGATACCGGTATTTTAGTTCTGAATAACCGGCTTTTTTCGGTAGTCGTTTGGTCTCCGTTATAACAGATTTTTCTTATTTTAAACCATCGACCGGGTAAAAAACGGAATATCGACTAGCCTCAGCAGCAGTGCTGATGACTTTGGTTGTTCAATACACCTTACAAAAACGAGTAATT
Source organism: Schistocerca serialis cubense (assembly GCF_023864345.2). Lineage (NCBI taxonomy): Eukaryota > Metazoa > Arthropoda > Insecta > Orthoptera > Acrididae > Schistocerca > Schistocerca serialis. The sequence continues at coordinate 630,372,304 of NC_064643.1, read as the reverse complement.
TTTATTAGTAAAATTTCCACTGCTCTGGAATATTGCGTTGTTATACAAAATGGGAAGAGAGATCAGTACTATTTTAATGACAATGCCCACAGAAAGGAGCTACAAACATATGGCGTAAGAATTGGTACAGCATCTCTGAGACAATATTGTATCTGTTACCATGTGGCTTGGCCTGTTACATGGTACGAGCGTACGTGGAGTGTGCGAGAGTTAACCCAGCTGCTGTGTAACACAGTTTGACACTGTCGTCGTCGGACATCAATTGTATTACAAAATAGCACCATTCCTAGTCTGGAAGTACGAGGTGTGTCAAAAAGAATCACCCGATTTGGCACCTCTATATTTTTGAAAATAATAAAAATATACAATGAATTTTGTTTTTTGCTGAATGGGAAGCTCAAAAGTTCTTTTCATACCTTTTCATAGGTGTTCAATATGGCCCCCTTGAGATGCACAGCATATGCCAATGCCATAATCAAATTGTTCCCACACTGCAGCGAGCATGTCTTGAATTATAGCTTCCACAGCTGCTGTTATGCGATGTCTCAGTTCATTCATTGTTGTTGGTAACGGAGGCATAGAAACTCCCACAAGAAATAAGGTTCGGTGACCTCGGAAGCCAGTAATGTACGGTTGAATCATTTGGTCCATTGTGGCCGATCCATCGTTCAGTAAAAAAAAATCCCGTACTCCTAGATGACAGGGCGGCGTTGCCCATCCTGTTGGTGAATGAAGTCGCTCGAATTAGTTTACAACTGTGGGAAAACAGAGTTAGTGCTCAAACATATCGAGATAGGTGCTTCCAGTAACAGTGTTCTCGACAAAGAAAACTGGACCATACACCTTTTCCCGTGAAACTGCACAAAACACAGTAAATTTCGGAGAGTCCCTCTCATGTTGTACAACTTCATGTGCTTGTTCAGTACCCCATATTCTCACATGATGACGGCTCACCTTTCCATTTAAATGGCATGTTGGCTCATCACTAAACACTAAGCGTGGAAGAAAACTGTCGTCCTCCATCTTGTCAAGAACGAAATTACAGAACTCCACACGTTGTTGTCACCTTCACGAAGAGCTTGCAGTAGCCGAATTTTGTATGGTTTCATGTGTAAACGTCGACAAAACACACGCGATGCGGACTTCGAGGGCTTGTTGGGCTGTCGAGCTGCACGGCGAACGGATTTCTGCTGTCTCCTTGAGAAACTGTAGCAGATGTGGCGACGTTGTGTCAGACACTCGGGGACGACCCGGCGATTTGCCTTCACACAAACAACCTGTTTCTACACATCATACCTAATACGAAAGTTATGCTGAATAGTTTTGTTGACCCGCACTGCGCAAAACATGGAACACAAAACGTTTTCTGTTGTTCAGACACCATTTTTACTAGAACTGAAGTGGGCGCACACTGCTGCTATCTAACGGGGACGATGTGAAATTGGAGAATTTCCTTATTGCAGCAGTACGTTGTTCACGCACTTATATCAAATAACGTAATAGTTACGATTTTTTTAAAAAAATCGGATGATTCTTTTTGATACACCCTGTATTTTACCAAGTGTGGTATGAACGAAGTACAATGCTTCATTCCTTTGAAGAACAGGCAGGAGTCACAACAAACATGCAACATCTATAACTCAAGAACGAATTTATTGTTTATTATAAAAATCGTAAGTAGCTGATATGTTGTCTGTGTCTACTTTATATGTCTTTATCTGCTTGTAGCCCTTGAATACGGACAAATTAACACGAAAAATGGAGTTTTTCAGTCTCAGTTATTCAGTGACAACTGCCATCCCTCCGAAGTACAAGTAATTTATCTACGATAGAAGTGTGCTCACAACACACTCATTCGAGCGAGTCTCGAGTTTTGGCCATCTTTCTATCTGAAAGAAGGTAGGCAATATCCAAAGAAGAGAAGTGCATTTTGTCACGGATCATTCAGCAGCTGTGGGAGAGTTACGTAAATAGTGTAAAACGCTGTAAAAGTGGCGTTCGACTTTACAGATAGATTTACTGTTGCATTATGGAGAGCGGACGTATTACTTCTTCCTACATACGTCTTGCGCAACGACCATGACGGGAAAATCAAATAAACTGGAGCATTGTGGTGGCTTACCATAGTCGTTCTTCCCGTAGACCATACGTGGTAAAACGTGTGGGCTAGCGGTGGTGGGAGACAGGGGGACACCGTAAGGTGTCTTGCAGAATATAGAAGTAGATGTAAACAGCTGGTTATGGGCCGAACTACAGTTTGAAAAAATGGTTCAAATGGCTCTGAGCACTATGGGACTCAACTGCTGAGGTCATTAGTCCCCTAGAACTTAGAACTACTTAAACCTAACTAACCTAAGGACATCACAAACATCCATGCCCGAGGCAGGATTCGAACCTGCGACCATAGCGGTCTTGCGGTTCCAGACTGCAGCGCCTTTAACCGCACGGCCACTTCGGCCGGCAACTACAGTTTAATGAGCATTCCAAATCACAGTGGAACTTGGCAAGTTAGATATGTAAACTGAAGTTTGACCGAGATGGATTTCTCTCGAAGTGTAGAGACCTCAAAAGGACAACCGGAATGGTCAGCAAACCGGTTAGTGATTGAGTGGAAGATTTTAGCAACATGCAGGTTCGCGTCACAAATGTCTATCGATGCAATTATGACACGTGATGTACTTCTCATTGTTTTGTTTGTGTTAACCAATTCACTGCGTCGCTTGCTTATCCGATCTATTACTTCAACCATCTCACCTTCACTATTATTACAGTCGCTATATTGCGAAGGACGTGTTATTGTTTTCATATATTGTGACTGTATACTTCGCGCCATGAAAATGTGATTACATGTGGTTTTTACTAAACTAATTAAAGATCACTAATAACTTCTATAAAATAGCGTTTGCTGTTGCTTCTTTGAGAAGATAGCTACATCTACACACATACTCCGCAAGTCACCATATGGTGTATAAATGAGGGTATCTCGTACCACTGCTAATCATTCCCTTTCCCGTTACACTCGCAAAAGGAAGGAGGGAAAACCGACTGCCTGCACCAGGGCCGGCTACGGCGTGCCAACTTTCACGCGTGCAGCGCGTGCGGGCCACGGGCTGGCCGAGGCCCGGCCTGCCACCCGGCTTTGCTCGGTCGTTCTCCGAAGTCCCGCAACACCGCGACCATTCATTTAGCACGGCGGTGCGGCATTTATCGGCCGGCACAACTCTCTGATTTCGGCAAAATTGCACTGTCAGTGCTGTTTAACTTTCCGTATTTGTTCATGGTGTGAGGACGTTCACAAATCCAGTGGCTGTTTGCACAAAGAGAGGCAATCCTTTCAAATGAATGGGGAATGACAGAAGAGAGGGATTCTCAATTCACAAAACGTACGGGTCTACATATCTGCCATGACAACAAAATAGGAAACAATTACAGCGGGAATCATTATTCTGTACATCAAAAATCACTTTGAGCGAAGTTTTCAGGCCTGGGGCATGTGAAGAAATTGGTGGTACGAATAGTAGAATTCTGAAGTCGCACTCATCATTCCCCTGTCAGCTGCAACAGTTTCAATGGAAGTGAATGAAGAGTGTGGATACTTTATGTACTACTACAAAGTAAGTATGCCTGGAACGATTTTTCGATTTAAAACTCGCTATTGTCGAATTTACGAAAGACAAAGGAGTGCAAGAACGAAAAGTAGACAATTCAGAATGGAGTTTAGGCTTCACATTTTAAGTGGACTTGACTGTACACTGTCCACAATAAGACATTGCAAGGTAACTTCTTTCTGATTTGAGGGGGACTTATTTAAAAATAAGTTCACGCTGTAGAAGGGATGCATTCTGACAAAGACAGTCGAGTGTCATAAGCTGAGTGACATTAAAGAAAATGCGAGGTTTCAAGAATTCATCGTGGCCTTCAACGAATTACAAGGATAGTTTTACAAAGATTCTGAGGACACCGTCAATCATACATTTGTTCCCGAGCTGTTGTCGAGACCGTTTCAGTTGAAAACGCAACTGTGCATCTTTAGGTGTAACTGATAGACCTGAAAGGTAACTCCAGTTTTAATGACAATTCTTTTCGCGTCCAAACTGTCTACATTACGTTCCTCAGGTAGAGTTTCCAAGTCTCCATAATGAGGTTACAAAAGTGCTACAATATTTCGATCGACATATTTGTGTGAAAGACCTTTTTTCGGTTATGAAATAAGTCACGGTTAGGTGTCAACTTGAATGCGAAACTCTGTGAAATTGTCTGCGTCTGTCCGTATGCCGACATTTTGTCCCACATAACGATTATATTTTGTCTTCAGCATACCAAGTATAAGTAAATAATAGTGAAAAATTTTTTGTTTGTGAACCTACGTTATAGTGAAATGAAAAATATAAAACTAAGTAGTGTGCAGAGCGGCTGTACTACCATTTAAATGCGGCGCGCTCGCAGTTTTTCCTTTCCCCTCCTCAGACAACGTGGCGTGGTGGTGGGGGAAACGTGAAGCAATACTGAGAGCTTTGGCACTCGAAATCTTCGCCTCCCCTGCTCTCCGAGCCCTAATTTCTCTTACCTTGTCTTCGCAGTACCTGAAATGTACATTGACGACAGCAGAACCGTTCTACGATAAGCGGAAAACACCGCTTCTCTAGATTTTCTCAATAGCGTTTCGCAAAAAGAACTTTTTCCTCCAGTAATTCTCATTTGAGTCCATAAAGCGTCTCTGCAATACCCACGTGTTCTTTGAACCTCCCGATAACAAATGAAGCATCATGCCTATGAATTGCTTCGTGTCTCGTGTCTTCCTTTAATCTCAATCACGGGCGGGGGGGGGGGGGGGGGGGGGGCAAACACTCCTCCTCGAACAGAACTCAAGAAAGGGTCGCACTAGTGTTCCATTCGCGGTCTCCTGTACAGATGAGATACACGTTCCTGGAAAACTCCAAGTAAACAGAAGTCAGCTATTTACCTTCCCTACCACCGACCTCGAGCTCGTTCATTTCATGTCACTTTGTAACGTTACGGCTAGAAATTTTGTCAAAGTGACTGCATAACGCGGCACCCAACTAACACTATATTCGAACATTACAGGATTGTTTTTCTGTATCAACTGCATGAACTTTCATTTTTCCACATTTAGAGCGATCTGCAATCCAGCACACCAAACAGGAATTCTGTCCAACTCATCCTGTATCCTCCTACATTCCCTGACCGAAGACACTTTCCCGTGCACTACAGACAGACCCTAATAGCCGTGTAATTCACAAAACAGACTTGCTCTGACACTTGTTATACAGAAAAAGGGAATTTACCAATGAGTATTAACTGTTAATGATAATGTAAGTTAATACGTTATTACTTCGTAACATTCACCCGACCCGACACGCATGCATGTTAATACGCCGCTTCCAGGACGGGGAGGTGAGCCGGCCTCGGATCTAATCCGCCCAGCGGGTTAGCGACGAGGGTCGATGTTCAGACCAGCCAGCAGGCGGTTTCCCACGTCGCACTAGGTGAATACCGGGCTGATAGCCATCTCAGCCTCAGTTACACAACTCGCTCACTTTCACACGAATATACGCGGGCAGTTTGGGGCTAACACCTCCCGTCCTGGGGCTAACGGGGTGACACAGGAAGGGCATCCCGCCACCCCTTAAATCAAACGTGCCGAATTCATTAATAACCACGCCGCCCTGTGCCGCTGCAAGTAAAAGGCTCAAGAAAAACAAGAAAATCCCCTCATAATGTTCGAAAGTACCAGCAATGCGAGCGGGAAGTAATAAAAGCTTTCTGAAAATACCAACTGGCTATAGAAAAAAAAACAAGGAATTAGCATTTCTGATTGTATTCTGTTATATAGTATAAGCACATTTAATGCAGCAACGAATAATGTAGAGATACGCAAAACGAGGAATTACCTTTGCCTGCTTATGGCCGATCGGAAAAAGACACGAAGTCTAGAGAAATCGCCTCAATGCAGTTTTGTTGGACAAATTAGCGAAGCAGTTTAGCAGCAGATCTTCTGATCCGAGGTAGAGATAGCGCGAATGGGAATCTCTACCGATAATGGAATTTTAAAACGTCCGTAATTTGACCCTTATCTATGTCAGTGCTTACTTTTAATACCCAGAGTTTAGAATGAGCACACGATACTACTACTTCGCGTTACACCTGCGTCAGCTGCGTTATCTGACATGGACTAATCCATGGTTGAGACAGCATGGGCAAAGTGAATCTTCTGTCTTGCAAAAGAAATGGTGGGCAATTTCCTTTCAATCAACATCGCTCCATGAGGAACCTGCCCCGTAGTAAATGCCCAATTCCTCATCATGCTTTCTGGATACAGGCAATTGCACGTTCTTGCTTCATCTGGGCATTTTAAAACTCCGTGCATTTTAAAACTCATTCAGGTGTTAGCAGTACTTTTTTTTGTTTACCTATCAATTGCTTCCCGATGTTACTAGTACCACAGGATAGAGCTCGGATTAGTTCGACGTTTTTTAATGGTGAGCTTCGTTGCACCACACACTTGGGCGTTTTTTTGGAATATAAGTTGTAGTAAGATTTTTTCTCTGTGTTCCACTTATTTTTCACAAGAATATCATCATTCAGTGCACACTCAATAAGAAGTTGATAGAAGCAGCATAGGGCTTCCATTACTTCAGTGTACGACACGATTTTGTTGGTCAACACAGTGGCACAGCACTACATTTAGATAAAATACTAACTGCATCGTAGGTCAGATGCTGCAGTATCTTGATCTGCATTATTCACGGTGGTTAATCCACTGATTATAAATAAAGGTACCGGCGGAATAAGATGTACATCACAACTCATGACACAAACTATACACATCGTTTTACTTTGAAATCACAAGTATTCTTTGGTGCGGAAATTAATCATGACTGGAGCGCAACTTGTATTCACGAGATCTTCTATAGGGCGCCTCACTATTTAAAAGGCCGTAAAATTTCACCGTGCACAGTGAACCGGCTACCAGGTCGTTCTATACGAGTTCAAATTTCGTAGGTGAGCTAGGGTGGCGGCAATTAATGTGGCAAACTAGTCACGTACTCAACCGCGTGTGCACTGACTTTACGTGAGTATAAGACAGTAGCGTTCAGTGAGACATTTATGTTTTAAGCGAACATTGTACAGAAATGTGGGTAAACGTAAGAACGTGAAAGAGTGCGCAATCGTGTTAAGCCTTGCCAATAGCCACCCGGTGTGTTGAATTGCTGGATTTGTTGGTGTCAGATTTGTGGTCGGAAAAAGATAATGACTGACAGGGCCCAAAGCCGCCTTTAATGACTTTTGCATCAAAATCGCTTCCAAACCCTACAGGAATTGCTGCAGGCAGTGAACGAATGTCCATCCCAAACTGTTAGCGAGAGAACATTGCGACGGGATCAACGTGCAGAGAACATTTGGAGTCGGTCGACTTGTAAGAGGCCTTAGCTCACACAGGCTCATAAAGACGACAACAGCATAGTTAGTTAGGCTGGAAGAATATACGACTGGTCTTCCCCTACCTACTACATTTCGACCGTCCTGCAAAATCACCTGATTTGAACCCCGTAGAAAATCCGTGGGACACGGAACAGCAAGTAAAACGCCGGCATCAGCCCTCCCGCAATTTGGTGGAATAACGAAATGAAATTCTCAACGAGTGGCTTAACAAGAATGCGACGCGCCTGTACAACCTTGTGGTCTCACTTCCTAACCGAATACAGGCTGTTATCAAGTCCAGGGACGGAATTACACGGTGTTAAATGATGCTTTTAATGAGTTCTCTAGGGATGACTCATTTTAGGTCCGCAGAGGTTAACAGTAGTAAATGTTCGGTACAAGAATTTGACAAATCTTAATAATGCTTTAGAACAGGAAGTGATGGCGGCCATGGTCAGTTATTAGTAACCATTCTGCGATTCAGTTTTGGAAAACTTAAATTAGAATGAGTGACATGGGAAAAATTATATGCCAGAATTATTAACGTTTAGCTGTTGCAGGATCCTCGAATACATTCAGAGCTCGAACATAACTAAGATATTTTACAAATAACGCTTTCACTTAAAATATTAACACGAATTTAGGAAACGCTACCAATACAAAACATGGCTCACTTTCCTCCATACACAAATTACAATACTGGACGAATGTGAAGAAGATTTCTGATGCATGGATATTCCAAAAGTTTTGCAATATTAAGTTACACAATCAACTGTTACCAAACATTGTATCACTTCGAGTATATGGTTCCGAGCATTCTTAAACGTCTAATTCACAGCTGCGTCTACAAATGTGTCCCTGGGGACGCAGGAGAGTACCGCTCAAATTTCTGTATATAGCGCACATATGCCTTACGTAGCGTGACACTGCGTACTTCACGTTCCATAAATTGTTCAATATATCGAAAAAATGTGTCGATAAATAGTAGTATGCCTCCAATTTTATCATATTTGGCCAATGTTCTTAATGAGCTCCTAAAGCACTTGTGTCTTTTTAATTTACTAGTTTATTTTTATTCCACTGGATCTCCCCGTTAATGGGAGAAAATCATACAACCCCTGACAACGTTTTCAGAATTATTTAAAACGCAAAAACACGAAACTAATACAAAGTTGAAGTATAAAATACCGAAACGGAGCTAATAATACTAAGATTTATCAAGCATTTTTTCATCTAGTAGCAAAACGAAAAAGTGATACGACTGACGGAAACACGAACTATTAAGGTAGTGGGCCAACATACTTGGTCTGCAAGGAGACCGCCAGATGGGCACTGAATTACGGCCATAGTTTTAAGGTATTCTTTGGTCAGAAGAAAGGAAGACGCGTTAGCGCGTCAAAATGAGATAATGCTGCCAATGCTCCGCAAAGATGAAAGGAAGACAGTGGAATAAAACATGGTCGCGAGTAGGCCTTTCAGAAAGACGAAGCAAACGGAGTTTCCCCATGTAATAAATCGTAATAACGAACGATTAATTGGCAAGGTGTTGTACGTACCAGCTCGATAGTTCACCGGGAATGAATTGGGGAAACTACGAAAATACAAATCACTATTAAATGGCACAATTTTGTAATGGATTTCAAAACTTTGACTGTGGATCTATCGCAAACATAACTGGGCGGCGTGCTAAGATGGAGTATAAGATTATCCGATCAGCTTTGCATCGTCTCTACTGCGACGCTGGCACTGCATTACGAACCTGCAACTGCTGCGCTATAGACGTTTTGGCCGTCGCTTTCGTAACGTTGACCACACATCTCTGACTCAAAGACAAGCACGCTGGTGATAATTGGATTACGTTGATTACGTAGTTGTCTGTCCTCGACTTTTCTGGCCAACTATGAAAGACAGATGCAGTATTATTCCATGGTTTTCTATATTACGGGCTTGGTAAATATCTCCTGCCCCCAGGCCCGCGAGAAATACAGGCCGTGGCGCGTACGTCCAGCACGTGACACTATAGGTCTTGCGAGTGCCAGCGGCCGTCTCCGGCTGGGTGCGGGTTACTATTTCAGACCAGCTTAGTATTTCTTTTGGAAATTTGTGGTAAGGTCTTATGGGACCAAACTGCTGAGGTCATCGGTCCCTAAGCTTACGCACTACTTAATTTAACTTAAACAAACTTACACTAAGGACACTACACACACTCATGCCAGAGGAAGGAATCGAACCTCCGACGGCGGGAGCCATGCGGACCGTAACAAGGCGCCCCCAGACCGCGCGGCTAATAATTCTTAACGGCGCTTTTAAATATCTCGACAACGCACTGCGAAGTTAATATTTTTAGTGGGCATCTTTTCATTGACATGCTGCACGGAGCCGAGCGTTCGCGATGTATGGAGGCCAAGGCGCCTAGCGTGATGTCACAAGTTCGTTGTGGGGCCCGTATTTCTCGTGGGCCAGGCGTGTCCACGCGAGAGGAGGTGAACTTTATACTTGAAGACTGTCACGAGAAAACGAGAGTAATTCATACGAGAAAACGAGAGTAATTCATACTGAAATGCTACGAGGAAAACGAAACAATATGAGAGATTTTGGTACTGAATTACTTGACAATAGGTACTCTAATAAATTATACAATATAATACCAGAGTACCAAGCCTCTATAATGATGAAGTTGATGCATTAGCCAAACAAGCGGCAACCTTAGGCACCGTCCTGGATCTGCACCTTCCTTATACAGACTACTTACGTGAAGGCAAGGATCACGCACGACAACAATGGCAGGAAATTGTGGAACGTTTCTCAACAGACAAAAGGTGGTTATTACGCAGTGCTACAGCCTCGGATTCCTTCACAGCCGTGGTTCATAAGGACACATCTTGTCCGATCCACGATTTGGCGGCCGGAGTGGCCGTGCGGTTCTAGGCGCTACAGTCTGGAGCCGAGCGACCGCTACGGTCGCAGGTTCGAATCCTGCCTCGGGCATGGATGTGTGTGATGTCCTTAGGTTAGTTAGGTTTGATTAGTTCTAAGTTCTAGGCGACTTATGACATCAGAAGTTAAGTCGCATAGTGCTCAGAGCCATTTGAACCATTTTCGATCCACGATTTCTACCATCACAGGACTCTGCTTCAATCAAGCCTCTTTCCCACAACATCTACATCGGATCAACGTTTACAGTTCACCAGCATGTGAGTGTGATCCTCAGTCGGAAGCTGATGTCAACCACATCTTACTTATGTGCCCCAAATTTGACCGTGAACGGCTGGTCTTTTTGAAGACATTGCTGAGTATGGGCTACCATCTTCCTCAATCAGCTTCTACTCTTTTGTGCACTAAAGACGTTCGTCTCTATAAAGTGATAGTTAACTTCATCAAGAGTACTGGTTACAATCTGTAGGTTTTAATGGTGTACGTAAATTATAAATATGTCTTGCTGATGAAGATATTTCAGAATTGGTGTGAATTGTAAGCCAAGACACTTTTAATTATTTTCCAATTCAATTTTTAAAACATTATGTACAAAACTGTAACAGTTAAGCTTTTATTCTTGTAAATATGCATTTCTGTATTTGTTTATTCAATTATGTGTACATTGTCACTATGTGTTGCCGATGGCTAAATTGAGTACACACTCAAAGGCGAAATAAACAAAAAGGAAGACAAACGTAGTAACGATGTGGTCGCTAGTTTCCCAAAATCAATTATAGTTGTTTTCTTTTTTGTTTTTCGGTCTCTTTTTCTGTAGTCGTAGTTATACAAGTAATACAGGTCATACACAGTCTTTTGAGGCTATAATAAGTCTTAGCGTTTCATCTTATTTTAAAGCATCTTCAGCGGTCATTGTAACAATACGGTTTTTCATGCAAATCTGTCTGCCAAGATCGCAGACAATTTCGCTTTAAATTCCTATTGAATTATTGATATTACTTATGGATTTTCTTTGTCTCCTACCTCATTCCTAAGGTTTTTCTACACGTATGTGCTCGATTTTTGTGCACTGCACTGCACTGACACGAAATATATTTGCGTTTTCGCATTGTGTAGGTCCACTTTCATCTTGTATACATCATAGCAAAGTACATGAGATATAAGTGAACCTAAAAAACATAAAAACGACAATACAATTGCAATTCAAAACACGAGAAATTTTTACGATCTCGCAAGAAAAACCGCTTTGTTTCAGTGACCACTGAAGATACTTTGAAAAAAGCGAAACGAGTATAGTCTAATTCAGATTTTATTGTAATTGAAAAAGACGGTTTGTAACCTATGTTATTTGCAATTACAATCACATCAGAGAAGGTTGCAAAATCGTTTGCGGAGCGACAGAAAGAATATGGTAACATAAAGAATAATTGTAAACAGCTGTGAGCCTAGAACGAAGTGACATCGACTCCAAGAAGAGGTGCACCTGGACATGAAAACATACGATCTATTCAGCGGGAGTGAAAACATGGCTACGAGTACGAAGAGATAAAAACTGAGATAAGGAATGGGCTTCTTCAAACGTGCGTTTCGAAGCTGCTTTAATTGAAAACTAGTTTTTATGCAACAGCTCATTATACCACAGCTTGCTCTTCAATAAAGACTTTGACACAAGTCTACAGGTCATAAATACTATCTTTCAGCCATTTTACAAAGCCACGAAACGTTAATACTAATAAATAAATAAATAACTTTGCCATAACTGAAGACAAAAGATCTTACACGAACTATACTGATCGTACGCTCAAGTTAGTCTGTGCGCCATAGTTGGCAGTCGTCTGTGGAATGCCTTTCTATCCAGTCACGCGGTAGACCATGCTCTCGTACCGTTAATAGTTAGCCATAATCAGTGTAAACAAGTTCATTTTACGGTGTTTCTTAAGTAAATTCACCATAATGGCATCCTGTTCAAAAATTATTTGCACAAAAAAATTCTTCCTGATTGATTACGTAAAACACATACAGTAATATTGCACTTTCAGAATCGGACGGTGCTGTTAGGGATCTGCAAGGGGGCATGAAGCTACGAGAGCATCTCCACATAACAGGTAGGAAGAATTCCTATGAGGCGGCTCACTAACTCACTTCAAGAACAGACTGGCTTAATTATCGCAAAACTCGGCTGGGAAAGCGTGACCGGTACGCCCCTTACACCACCACCTACGGACTCACCGGCTAAACTGAGACATTTTCGGACGTTAATTAGGAATGGCGGGGGGGGGGGGGGGGGGGGTTCTTGCAAGGAACCTCGAACATAATTCCAATCAGCATGGGTCCGAAAACAATGGTCACGCGAAACGCAAGAAAGCAGCGTGTAATACCGCAAATGTTTGTGACTTGCGCTGTCTTTTTGTGCGTTCCTTCTGCTAGTTCGCATAGTGCTGGTCGTTTGTTACCCGAATCACCAGAGTATCGTCCCGGGACGGCAAAAGGAAATGCTGCCGACAGAGCTCCGGAGAGGGCGGTATTGCTGTCGCAGCAGCTCGCCGCCGAATTTTGTTTCTGCCTCCTTATTTTTCTTTCCCAGCCGGCGGCACGTGCTCAATTTCGTGGAAGATGGGAGAGAGGGGGGCGGCGGCACGGCACACCCAGGGCCACGTCTCGCCAGAACAGCCAGAAGAGCCAGCCAGCACGGTAATCCAATTCGCGAGGCGCGGCGCTGCGGCGTACGTAATGCGGTTAGCGGCCTCAGCTCCCCCGTCCACCCAACAACTAACTACCGCCGCGGCCCATCCGCCAAGTGTCGGCTTCTTACTGCTTACAGTGAGGTCGCGAAACCAACACTGCCCCAGCGTCCTATGATAAACGGAGGAAATACACAAAAGAAGGGGAGCGGCCCAGTGTGCTGCGATCTTTTTATTTCTTACTTTAACGTCTTCGCTAGCACAAGACAGAAAGCCAGGGTTTCAGGTCGCATGTTACGGTTGACAATAGATTGCCAAGAAGCGTCTGACAAGTACAGTAAGATTGCAGCTTTTTATCTGTTGAAGTCCTAAAGGGACAACAAACATATTACTATTTTTAAAAAATGGTTCAAATGGCTCTGAGCACTATGGGACTTAACATCTGTGGTCATCAGTCCCCTAGAACTTAGAAGTACTTAAACCTAACTAACCTAAGGACATCACACACATCCATTCCCGAGGCAGGATTCGAACCTGCGACCGTAGCAGTCGCGCGGTTCCGAACTGAGCGCCTAGAACCGCTAGACCACCGCGGCCGGCAACTATTTTAACAACTCTTCATTGTTCCTGCAAACGGAGTACAGTGACATAAACCTTATTCGTTACCAGAATAAAACATTTCGCAAAAACAACCAGTAAATGTACTAAATAAGAGTCTCGTGCAGCGCAATTCCATTTTTCCCACATTTACTTCTCAGAACTGGGCTAAAAGACAGGCCCATATGACACATTTCACATCTAGCTTTTTATAAACGTTTCGCTTGAGACATTAACAAAAGCACTCTACTTTTCGTTTCAACGGATACAGAACGCCGTTTAAAATGTGTAAATAGATATTCAAATAAACCACATTCCCTCAGTATTACAATGGAATTAGTTACGAGAATGGATAGTATTGAAAAGTGCACACTCCTTTACTTTTTACATGAGTATTTTGAATATATCTTCAACCACTCACAGAAGGCTACTTGAGGAATCATACTGATAAATAACCTTACGCATATCTATAATGGACAAGTCTCGCTTTATACGCCTGCATGCTTCGATTGGAAAAGATTCGAAGAATAAACTAAAAAATTAATTATTAACCGCTCTGAATTTCCTGTGGTGATTACGTATTGTCTGTTCAAATATGAAGAATGATTTGATGTGGTACGTGAAGGCTGGAAACTGATGGAGTGAGATCTCGTGATGGTTTTAGTGAACTTTTGCACAGTAATCCTACTCATAAACAACAGGTACCTGTGCTTACAACTCGAAACGTTTCCAAGGCCTGTATTTAGCACTGAATCCTCCGCACAGTTGCTTGACAAGTCGTATTACTTGCAACCATTTTCGGGCTACATTCTGTAGCCGTTTTTCGAAGCACCTTGATGATGTAGATCAACGAACAGGGATCAGTGTTAATTATTTAAACAGTTTTCATTACGAACTTGTGTGAGTGGTTAAAGCCCGGTGCCGGAGCCCTGACCCTTGCCTTTCGCAGGTAGTGCGCCGCTCGCTCTTCTCACCATATCTTCCCATTAAGAGCGACGTAACGAGTTCTTATTGCTAACAGGTCTTTAATCCAATCCCACACGTCTACCAGTATTCTGAAATCACGTATTTTGAGTGTTAGCCGGTTGTGCGGAACTGTATCGAAGGCTTTCCGAAAGGCAAAAAACACGTCACCATCCTGGGCTACTGACTTCTGGATATCGCGGACGAATAGAACAACCTTGGTTTCACACCATGATGTACTTGCGAAATGCGTGTCGCTTCCTACAGAGGATTTGTTCGGTCCCCAAAGACGTCATCATACGAGAGTACAAAATATTTCACACAATTCTACAGTTAATTGAAGTCGACCTTTCTGCTACCCTCGAGAAGTGTTCTCAGTCTATGTTCGGCTACAGACACTCCAGCTCCACAAACTGAACAATAATTAGGATGGACTACTCGCAATGTTAGCACCTACAATGAAACCTACCCATTTCCAGCACCTTTTTTGAACAGACGCTAAAGTAATTCAGACTAAACCTCTGTCATAGATTATAACTGAATCCCCAGCTACTACCTACAAAACAAAGTCCACAACTTACTAAAAGGTCACAAACGGGGAATGAATCCATCTACCATCCTCATCCCCCACAAAGACTTGTTTGATCAATCATCTGTACATGAATATATTAATTTCTACTCCGTAACATTGTCACTCTGCCCAAATTTTTTAACCTTATGCGCTCCGCATCCAATTCTTATCCTCTGCAATACCAGTCCTTCACTAGCTCTATAAATTCCCCTTGCTTCTGTTCCATGCTGAGGACATGCCTATATCCCATATATTGATGAGTAGTTGAAGTAGAGACACGAACCTAGCACCGCGTAGCATCTACGAGCGGCGTCCTATAAATAATGCAACATATTTTCTTTCTGAAAGCAGGTTGGTTTTATTCAGGACTCCCCACTCGTTTGGCTAAAAAACCCTATTTTTCAACATAATCTACGTTCAATGGGACGGCCTTACCCTACCTTCTACAGAGGGCCTTTATGCCCGAAGTCGGAGCCAACATCTCGCTGCATCAGTAACCTCCCCATCATCCGAGTACTGCTTCCCGCGGAGTGCATCCTTCATTGGGCCAAACAGATGGAAGTCGGAAGGTGCGAGATCCGGTCTGTGGAGTGGATGAGTGTGAAGAGTCCAACCAGGTTTCGTGAGGTCCCCTCGGGTGCGCAGACTTGCATGAGGCCTTGTGTTGTCATGGAGAAAGAGAAGATCGTTTGCAATTTTATAGCGACGAACATGCTCATGTCGTTTCCTTAATTTCTTAGGGGTTGCACAATACACATCCGAGCTGATCGTCGCACCATGAGAGGGGACATCAGAGTCCCAGAAGACCGTCGCCAAGAGTTTACCGGCTGAGAGTGCAGCTTTGGACTTTTCCTTCGGAGGAGAGGTGATGGTGCTGCGCCACTCCATGGATTGCCGCTTTGTTTCAGGTTCGAAAAGCTTAACCTGTTTCATAGCCTGTGACTATTTTCGAGAAAAAAATTGTCACGATCAGCCTCGTAACGCTCAAGCAATTCCCCACAGACGGTACTTCGTTGCTCTTTACAGGCTTCTGTTAAGCGGCGAGGAACCCATAGGGCAGCCGGCCGCTGTGGCCGAGCGGTCCTAGGCGCTTCAGTCTGGAACCGCGCTGCTGCTACGGTCGCAGGTTCGAATCCTGCCTCGGGCACGGATGTGTGTGATGTCCTTAGGTTAGTTTGGTTTAAGTAGTTCCAAGTTCTAGGGGACTGATCACCTCAGATGTTAAGTCCCATAGTGCTTAGAGCCATTTGAACCATTTGAACCCAAAGGGCACACACCTTTGAGTACCCCATCTGGTGGACGAGTGTGTCAGCACTACCAACAAAGACGTCCAGTTGAGGAACAAGGTGTTTGACTGTGATCTGTCGATCACCTCGACTGAGAGTGTCCACACGTTCCAACGTTGCAGGAGTCACAGCTGTGTGCGGCCGGCCGGCACGCGAGAGATCCAATAGGTGTGTGCGATCTTGTTACGATGATGACACGCCTCGCGCAACGGCTCACCCTGCTTCGGTGCTTTTGTTCACTGTCGGGTCTCGTAGACGTTCTGCAAGCTCCTGTGAATATCTGCAATTCTCTGGTTTTCCGTCAATAGAAACTCAATGGCAGCTCTATGCTTGGTACATACCTCCGTTACAGACGCCAATTTGAACGTTACGTATTGCGACGCCAGCTCTGAAGCTGAAGCGCGAATATTCCACATTCCCACAACAAATTCCCTATCTATTCAACCTAAGTTGGCCGAGAAAAAAAGTGTTGCATTACTTACTGTACGCCCCCGCCCCCCCCCCCCCCGCCTCCCCCGTATATTACTAAAAAGGAGAGGTCCCCAGGGATGGGGTCGAGTTTTTGAAAGAATCTAAACGGTGACGTAAGTTAGGGCCCAAAGTTCCTCAACCTGCAGCCATTTGCGAAAAAACTTCGTAATTTTTTGTGACTATTGTAGAGCTTATTAATAACAATAATTAGACAGCGATTCTGGTTCGGTGTGTAGCATACGAGCCTTACGGGTGAAAGGGCTTGGGTTCGAATCTTGTCAGGTACATAATTTTTTATTTTTTATTCTTTATCCAAACGACTTTAACTGTTATTTTTATTCAGTTAACTGGTTTAAACGTATTTTTTTATTTCTAATCGTTTGTCATGTAATTTTAATGAACGTATTAACTTTTTCATTTGCTCTTACTTTCACGTGATTTTTTTTTTTGTATTAACTTCGATTTCAGTTCTTCCATTTGATCATCCTATATTTTCGTCCATGTTACTGCATTCATTATTTTCATTGCTGACTTTGCTTGAATATCGTTTTATTCATAACCCCTTCTTTCGTTTGCATCTTTACCTCTGCTATTTTGTCCATAGTCCAACAAGAATTAATTATTCGTATGACGATTACCATCCAAAAAATGTACATCCTGTCTTTAACGAAAAATAGATTTTTGACACCGTTGTACAATCAATATAAATAATTTCGTGTTTTGTTTTTTAACCGATAAATTGGCATTTTCAAAAGTTTAAATATTATGATAGATAACTAAAAATAATTAAAATCACATATAAAAAGATTCCAAATGAAGGAAAATATAGGAAGAGAAAAAAGAGCAAATGAAAAAGTCATTACGATGATTAAAATGACATAGGATTAGAAGTGTAAAAAATACATCTAAACCGATTAACTGACTAAAAATAAGTAATTTCTACAAATATTTAAAAATGATAAATTTTTTTAAGCACCTGATAAGATTCAAATCCACAACCTGCTACACATCAGGCTAGCATGTGTTAACCATTACACCACAGTGCGCATATGATTATTTCCACCATTTTCGAGCTCGAGAACATTCACGCAAAAGAGAGCCCATCAGGGTGAAGGGATACAGGGTAATACACCTGGTATGCTAATCAACATTACTACATAGATGAATTCAAAAACTGATCCCACCCGTGGGGACCTCTCCTTGTAAACGACTACACCGGAACCCGAAATCCAAGACCAGTTGCAGGTTGCCTCTTTAACTGCTTCCAGGAACAAATGTTCAAATGTGTGTGAAATCTTATGGGACTTAACTGCTAAGGTCATCAGTCCCTAAGCTTACACACTACTTAACCTAAATTATCCTAAGGACAAACACACACACACACCGATGCCCGAGGGAGGACTCGAACCTCCTCCGGGACCAGCCGCACAGTCCATGACTACAGCGCCTAAGACCGCTCGGCTAATCCCGCGCGGCGCCATTCCATGAACAAAGAGATTATGAGTTATAATATTTCGCGTTATTATGGACCGAATTTAAAATGCTATCATAATCTACTCATTGAGAAGTATGGTCTTACGTTGAAAGTTTAACACACTAATGCAAGTATTATACTTGCAGGAGATGTGACGCCACAAACATCGAAATGCAAATGCAGGGTGTCCGCCAGATAACAGTGCCGCCAAACGTATTCTTCGCTTGGTTTTTTAAAACCGAAAAAGAGAGCGATTAAAAAACTGGACACGGGACGGTGGTAAGGATCGAACCCGTGCCAAAGGCTGAACAGTTTCGTGCGCTGTAATCAACGCTGTGAGAATAATTGACACTAACTGGATCTCGTGGGCCGCTTGAATTAAATGCGCGTGCAGCGGCCTGATTGGCTAACCTCACTGCTAAGTAACTCAGAATAGGCTCAACGTGTGGAGATTTGCGCTTGACAATTACTTCGCAGTAAAACCTATCCTGTAACACCCTTAAAAGTTTTTCAGACTGTTTCTGATGGGCGGGAGTTCTTTACCGTCCACAAAATCTAGTGACAGTGAGTGCTGACTTCGAGGAACGTGCTGAATGTGTAACCGTCACCATCTGAGTTCTTTAGTTTTTCTTTTAGAAAACTGTATCTAAAAACAGTTATTTTAATCTATTAAGTTATGAAGAAATCAAAATCTTTATATATTTTTAACATGTGCCTGAAAAGCAGCTACGTCAACTGAAACTTAAAATATAAAAAAAAGCTTTACTTTTAGTCCTTGCGACTCGTTCCGAAGATGGCTGAACGGTTTACAATCGAGATATCAGTAAACGACGAAGTCTTGTTACGGCTGAATTCCCCTCAATTTTATGATCAAATAATACGCCGTGAGAATATGTAGCTGTAACGTGACTGCTCAACCTTCTCTCTCGCAAGATATTATCACACTCTAGGTCCTTTTTATGTATGTAGAGCTTCATTTACCATCGTCAGCGTTTCAGCAGCGGTGTTTTAAATGGCGAAACAGTTATCCTTTTGTTTGTAATACCATTAATGTTAACAAATCGGATGTTCCCCGAGAGCCCCTAATATCAGCCTTAGTGATTTCTCTTTCGGTGGTGGCCGCTTCAAACAATATGCCTGCTAACATCCGCAAACTTGAATCGATGGGTGTACAAGAAATCGCTACATTCTCTGACTGACGTCAGATACTTCCTAAGATTTGACAATAAACTGTATGGAAGTGTACGACGGTATGTAACTCATATTGCAAGTGAAGTAAACTGGCAGCTGAATCATCTGTGAGTACCTGTCATCTAAATACGTATCTCGCAACCTCTCGTACTATGCTTGATGGAGGGCACTTAACATCAATTTCATCCACTCCATTTCCTTCAGCATTTGCATACGAAACGGGGAAAAATTACTGCATGTCTACGTAAGTGCACTAATTTATGCGCGTTTTGCGACAAGAACAATAGTATTACTGTTCAGACTACCGCAAACGCTGACTCTCTAATTCAGCCAAAAGAACTGTACTAGAACAAAATAGGCTCTTCCGCAATGATTTCCACTTACATTCCGTAAGCAACTCTGTTCAGTTTTCGCGTGAGCTACGACGGCCTGCTAGAAAATAATCCAGCTGCGTTCCACTGAATTTCTGTGACATCTGCGGTAAGATACGCTTGGTAAGGACCACAGACACCGTTGACGGTACGCTCGGATTGTTCGTATTGTACTGCTGTATTAGGTCTCTGTTGCAGATTCTTACAGAGAGAGCTGGTGCAGTAGCAAGACACCGGACGAGAATTCGGGAAGACACCGGTTCAAATCCCTATACTGCCACCCAACATTTATGTTTTTTATGATTTCCTTAAACTGGTTAAGATATATCCCGGTATGATTACTTTGATAGAGCACGGATGATGTCATTCCCCCTCCACCTCTGATTATCTGCTCGTGGACGGGTGTTAAACCCTTATCTTCCTTCCTTCCTTCATTTTGTAGCCAGTGCTTTTGCACTTTCACAGAGTTTTCCCTGTGCCAGAAGTACCACATTATACACTGACTGCAAAAAATAGCAACACCAAGAAGGAATTGTGCGACATAAACGAAAATTGGTAGGCGTGTTCCTACGTATGAAAGATGGTAGCTATTCAAATTTCGCGCCAGTCGCATAAGAAAGACGCCATTAACGCCACTATAAGGATGCAAATCAGGTTTGCTTTAAATACACGGTGTAACGCTCGTGAGTTTTAGTTACCTTTGAGATTGGACGCGGTGAACTGATGTTAATCAAGAATGCCTTCAACGGGACAAAGACGTCATTTTCAGCACCTTACCGAGTTTAAAAAAAATGGTTCAAATGGCTCTGAGCACTATGGGACTTAACTGCTGTGGTCATCAGTCCCCTAGAACTTAGAACTACTTAAACCTAACTAACCTAAGGACATCACACACATCCATGCCCGAGGCAGGATTCGAACCTGCGACCGTAGCGGTCGCGCGGTTCCAGACTGTAGTAGCGCCTAAAACCGCTCGGCCACTCCGGCCGGCTTACCGAGTTTGAACGAGATCGTGCAAAGGACTACAAGAAGCCTGATGTTCCTTCAGCGATATTCGAGAAAGATTTGGCAGCAATGTAGCCACCGTACATGACTACTGGTGGCAGGGGTCACGGGAATTTAAGATCGCAAGAAGACCACGCTCCGGACAGAGATGTCGCACTACCGAGAGGGAAGGCCACCGAGTTCGGTGTACGGCTCTAGCGCATCGCACTATTGTGCAGCAGCAATTTAAGCAACAGTTGGCACCCCAATAACATAACGAACTTTTACAAATCGGTTACTTTAAGGACAGCTGCGACCCAGACGCCCTGTAACGTGCATTCTACTGAGCCCAATCCTCAGTTTGTGACTTCAGTTGTGTCAAGCCACACCTCATTAGAGGGTGGCGTGGAGGTCTGCTGTGTTTTCTGATGAAAGCCGGTTGCGCCTTGCTGGACTGATGGCAGTGCATTGGTTAGGAGGAGGGCAGGTGTCTGTGGCTCCGACACACTGGACCTACAGCTGCAACTATAGTCGGCGGTGTGATATTGTCTGATAGCAGGAGCACTCTAGCGGTTATCCCACACACAATGACAGCAAACATTTACGTCACCTGCTTCGAGCTGCTTTGCTGCCATTCATGAACAGCATACCAGTGGGTGTTTTCCAAAGGGTTACGCTCGCCCAAATACCGCTGTTGTAACCCAACATGCTCTACGGAGTGTCGACGTGTTGCCTTGGCCTGCTCCATCGCCAGATCTGTCTCCAGTCGAGTGCATATGGGACATCATCGGACAACTCCATCATGCACAAAAGAGCATTAATAGACTCAGTATTGATCGACCAAGTGCAACAAGTACGAACTCAATCCCATATAGTGATTTCCTGCACCTGTACAACATAATGCACGCACGTTTGCATGCTGGCATTCAACATGCTGGAGGTTACACCAGTCATTGATGTACCAGCATTGCACATTTGCAGTGGCTTATCTCGTGCTTACATTAACCTGTGATCTTGCAATGTTAATCACTTAAATATGTAACTTAGACAAATTTATTCCCAAAATTTCATTACTCTACGTTACTTATTCTTTGGTGTTAGGAATTTTTTCCCGTCCGTGTATTTACACCTGAAGATGATCCTGAGTGATCGAAACATGTAATGCGCAACTGAGACTGAACAATAAATGAGAATTTCCTTACAGTCAATAGACCCTATAGCGTTTGGTGTTGCAATTACTTCCGTCAGTGTACAGTAAGTTATATAACGTACAGTACATTTCATTTATAATCCTCGTTAATACTGTCGATATTAGTACATCTGGCGTCAATTTTAAATGTTCTAGGTTCCCTGCGGCACCCTTTACACTGCAGAGCTGCCAACACAACCGCTTCCCCTGCATCGCGTCTGTCTGGATCACGCGTCACTGTGATCCGCGCTCTCGGAGCTCGGCCGACTGCGTCAGTTAATCCCCGAGTTGTCGTTGATTGATAGCGGGGCCGCGCGGCGCGGCGGAACAGACGCTTCGCGTCAGCAGAGGAATCGCAGTGGCTCCCGATTGGCGGCACGCGCTCGCTGGCGGCGGGTGGAGGCGGGGGAGGGGGTAGTAGAAGGGGGTGAGGTGCAGGCGGCGACCTAATTTGGCGACCTCTGACGTTGCTTACAGGGTATTGGTTTCGCCTAGCGGTCTAATCCCCTCCCAGGGGGCTCGCTCTCTCTCCCCTCCCCCCCTCCCCCCCGCCCTCCCCCCCCACCGTCTGTTTAGGAAGAAATGCGCCTTCGCAGTCCCTGCGGCCTTCATCAGTAGCGATATTACTCTCGTAACAAAGCTGGTCGCAACCAAGCTAATACTGCAACGTAGTGGAAGGAAGTTGCAAACACACTGCAACTGGAGAAGCTTTTATTCAGGATCCAAGCTCCGATACTAAATGACTCTGTGACTGAGTAACATACGATATTCGTGAGTTTATGTTTTGCAGAAAAAGTACTGAGAAAGAGACGAGGAAATGGAGAAAGTGGATTCAAAGTGCATTTCACAGCCTGCATTACGATTTACTAGTTTCCCTCATGATGGCTGGAAGTATGAATGTTAATACGAGTAATACACGTGAACGAAACAAACATGCGCTTTAAATTTCGTCTTAGAAAAACGACAATTTCAAACAGTTGCAACTTTCAGCTGCAGTTAGAAATGGTATCATAAAGAATAATGATATATGTTCCGGGAACGGTCTCCGATTAGCGGTCAAACACTAGTCTATATACTATACAATTACGTAAATTCTACTTAAAATTATGTCGTTTCACAGAAAACAGGAAGCATATTTGTTGCTATAATCTATATGGGAAATTTTTAGTGCTGTATCCGAGTCACTGACGAGAGACTATGACATCGCGGACTGTTTTTTCCTTAGAAACAGGAAAGGGATAAAAGTAACCTAAGTTTTCAAAAAGGAAATGACTCCTTATAGATTATTCCGGAAAGAAATTTTCCAACTTGTATGACTGCCAAATCTACTCCTTATCTCTAAGTTATAACGAGAACCCATACAATTTATCAGGCGAACTGTCGATGTTTTGAGTCTACATATCCTCATGAGAAACGCATTATTGACACTTCACGCACACGCCATAAGTTGTGAAATAAATCCCAAGCTATTGGCCCATTCAAACCGATATTTCATGCAAACTAAAAACTGAGAATAAATTGTGCCTGACTTGGCATTACGGAATACCTAGCCATGATGCGACGAGAATTATACAAAATTGTACGCAGGAAGTAACCACTCAAAGGTAATTTCATGTCAGTTAGGAATCTGTTTTTGTTATGGTCCTAATGTGAATAATACAGTGTGCAATACTTGGCTGTTACCTCGAATGGAAACAGAATACGAGACCAAGGAAAGGAACTAGGGAGATACATTATACAAAGTTCTTCATGTGAAACCAAAAGACTATACCTCCATCAAAGTAACAAAGGGACTGACAAACGAGCACGAAAAAAAGAGGGGAAACCAATGGACGGGAGGTGGGGGGGGGGGGGGGGGGGGCAGTTTCACTTTAGGCGCTCAGCATTAACGTGCGGTAGTCTGTTTGCTTGGACGAGTGGTAAAATCTTTACCATTTTTCCGCGCACTTCAGCAGCTTGTTTCAGACACTCTTTCCAGTAACGCCTTGCCGCACAGAGGAACAATGCAAACAAATTTCTACAGTTACGTTACCGACATAAAGCCTAGTCTGTATATTATTGTGATCCCCAGCACCTGAAGTACCCTAGAGATTTTCACTCTGCAGCGGAGTGTGCGCTGATACGAAACTTCCTGCGAGATCAAAACTGTGTGTCGGTCCGAGACTCTAACTATTTAGTCTGAGCACTTGCCCGCAAAAGGCAGAGGTCCCGAGTTCGAGTCTCGGTCCGGAACACAGTTTTAATCTTCCAGGAAGCTTCAGAATAGAACGCATTACTAAGCTCAACCTGTGATCAATTGTTGCTAGTGCAGTTGTGTTCTAAACAAATAACTGTCAATTACTTTTTTTATTCTCATCCAACGCACTATTTTCGTCCCATTAACATCGAGGTCACTAGAGCCGGTTTACGCGATTAATTTTTTAAAATGAAGTGTCCATTTATTTAAGGACTGATTCATTGGTGCTTTTAACAGATCGCAAATGCTGCACTCTGATACGTGACTACGTTCACCTTTTTTAACGGCATCCGATAGCTTTATAAAAGAAGATTAGAATGACTTGTTAATGTTGGTAGCGACACGTTTCGCAAAAAATTGCCAAGGAATATCCTAAATGTGTTAAATTAATGACCCAAAGTCGTTTCAATCTCGTTATACGAAGTTAATTTGGTAAGGTGGAATTGCTCTCTACCAGGAGCTGGCCTCATATTTGTTACACCTCTTGAATATTTCTGCGAAAAAGTTCACTCCGAACACTTATCAGTGTTATATAAGTGATGTTCTGTTTTCAAGAGCTACAGACAATCGGTAAAATAGTAAATCAGATTAACTAAAGAAACAGAACGCTCTTCGCAATTTTGGTGGATAAAAAGCACATGGAAAAATACTAACATTGTAGGTACCATCACTCGTCGAAAACTTTGATTCTATGTCTAGATAATTTTGTACATTATTAGGACTGTACACTTATGTGATACACAACAGGTAGCAAGAACATTCGTACCATGCTGTTTCGGAACGCTCTTGCGTTAATTTCTACAGTGATCAAGACTCATCACCAAGACGATGTAGGCCCTATCGCGTTCTTACAGCCAGGGACCCCTGGAGCCATAACATATACAGCTTGAGTAAAAACTGTCAATCGCCAATGAGGAAGGTTTACTGATTGCTTTGGTGTGGGGAACCATCAGACTGCAGTGATTCGCTACTGAGAAATTCTTGCGCTTTTTGTTTAGGCATCTCTCGGAGTGTCTTGCAGCAGGATCACCTGCACATCAGTACAATACGGGACGTGTGTCGTGTTGGTGAAGGAAATGTTCCCACCGTCGCTCAGTACTCACTGCTGACGAAACGCGTTCTCTGCCTCTCTTTCCTCAGAAGCCCCCTTAAACTTCAAAACCCGACGAAAATGTCGAAAGAACGTGTGCTCTTGTGAGATCAGACCGACGTTTAACAATGATGATGGTGGGTGACAATAAGGATGATGGGTGATCAGTTAAATACTTTCACAGTACATCAAATTTTGACCGAAGTTTTGCTCATGCGAAAGGTTTGTGTCAAAATGGTGCCAAAAAACTTCACAATTAAGCTGAAGGACAAGCGAAGAAACGTGTGCCTTTATCGTCTAGAGAAGATTGCCAATGACTTTGAATGATTCAGTACAGTGACCGCAAGTGATGAATGCTGGATTTTTGAGTACGGTCCTGTGGCAAAGTGAGGAGTGGGACACCGAGACATTTCCTCGACTGAAAAGGATCTAAACAACGCTGATTTGCTTTTTCGATAGTAGGGGTATCGTGCATAAAGAATTTGTTCCTCCAGAACAAACTGTCAACCAATTGTTTTACAAAGAAGTCCTTGAAAGGCTCAGTAAAAGGTTGAATCGAGTGAGACCGGAGATTGTAAAGAAGTGAATGCTGCATCATGACAATGCCCCATGGTATTCGGCCACTTCCATCAGGGAATTTTTGACCTCAAAAGGCATTGCTGTTGCTCAACAGGCCCCTATTCACATGATATGAGTCCTTGTGACGTTTATCTTTTCCCAAAATTGAAAAATATGTCTTAAAAGGAATTCATTTTGAAACTACGGAGAAAGTTTAAAAGAATGTGACTGACAGGTTAAAGGTTCTACCCGTTGAATCCTGTCAGCGCTGCTACCACGACTGGGAACGGCGACTCCACCGGTGCACAGCTACCGAATGGAATTACTTTGAAGAAGACAATATTGTTGTCTGAAAAAAATATAAACTTTGGTAGAAATAAAATCAGTATCATTACTTTTCTCACACACCTCATATGTACCAGAAGAATCGTCTCGCTGAACTCTTGAAGTTCGTTGTGCATTGTGCTCAGCTGTAAGTTTCCACTCCATGGGCAAGAAAGTGTACAACTGGCGGCTAGTTGGGTTGGGGTTGGGTTGTTTGGGGAAGGAGACCAGACAGCGAGGTCATCGGTCTCATCGGGTTAGGGAAGGACGGGGAAGGAAGTCGGCCGTGCCCTTTCAAAGAAACCATCCCGGCATTTGCCTGGAGCGATTTAGGGAAATCACGGAAAACCTAAATCAGGATGGCCGGACGCGGGATTGAACCGTCGTCCTCCCGAATGCGAGTCCAGTGGCGGCTAGTCTCCGTGGTGCTACAGCCTCGTGACGTCACGCGCGGACCTCAGAGAGTTTCACAGTTCCACGTGCGCTGAGCCGCGGGCACCCCGCACGTGCTCCGGCAAGCGACAGGTCTGCGACGTCCTAGATAAGCAGCCGCAAACCACCTGAGGTTTTCTTATTGTCTGTCGCGTCACGACCATCCTCGATTTTTGGAATTTCTTTTGCGTTAAATGCCCATGTCTCACTGCCATAAGTTAAAACTGCTCCTACCCACTGATTGTAAACTTCCCCGTTTTAGACAAATTTAAATGATCATTTTAAAGACTGCATTTAGCTTATCAAAAAAATTATAGGCAATTTTTACTCTTCTGTCCGTTCTTCGTCCACTTGTTGGCGTTGTCCTGAATACGAAAACTCACCTACTACTTCAACGACTTCATTGTTAATTTCCAGTGTTTTCTTTTCGTTGCATCGGGCATGTTTAGTCTTACTGTAATTGATTTTCTGACCTGTTTGCAAACATGCTCTATTATTCGGTTGCTGCATAAGTTCGTAGTGTAGTCTGAAAAACACAACACACACACATAACAGAAATTTTAGTTATCAATAATACATTCTCCTTCAATACTTACAACAGGCAACCAATGTTGTGGTGACTTTTCAATTCCGCGACTGTAGAAATCACGTGATTTTGAGGAGAAGAACTCGTCGAGCGATGTTCGGAGCTCATTTTCATCCGGAAAGGAACTCCTTGAATAATGTTCTATAGAGAGTGGAAAAGGTGAAAAATCTGCGGGCGCAAGATCCTGAAAGTGCGGGTGGCCTTGTCGTGGAGTAGCATCATTTCACGCATTCTTTCCGGTAATTATTCTTGCTCGTGGTCTTGCGGTAGCGTTCTCGCTTCCTGCGCACGGGTTACCGGGTTCGATTCCCGGCGGGGTTACGGATTTTTCCTGCCTCGAGATGACTGGGTGGCGTCTTCATCATCATTCATCCCCATTACGGTCGGAGGAAGGCAATGGCAAACCACCTCCGCTGGGACCTTGCCTCGTACGGCGGTGCGGGTCTCCCGCATCGTCCCCTACGCTCTACGGAGTATGGGACCTCATCATCACCATTCTTGAATAGCGTCTACAGGACGTATCAGTTGTTCACAACAAATGCCAGCAGTGATGGTTAAATCTCAGGGAAGCAATTCGCAGTACAGTACACCGCCGCTGTTCCACCAGATGCTTAACATTATCTTTTGTGGATGCGCGCAGGTCTTAGTACGGGGAGCTGCTGCTTTCCTTTTTTTTCCTCCTCACGTTAGCATAAAGACATCATTTCTCGTCGCCAGTAAATATAGCAATAGCAGATAGCAGTGGTCGGTGTTGTTCACGAGCCTATTGATGACGAACAAGCAGAGATGCATATATAGACACCCGCTGATTTTTGTGCTCTTGGCTTAGAGCGTGCGGTACCCGTACACTCGATTTCTGAACCTTCACCACTGCATGCAAACGTCCCACGATGGAGGAATGATCACAATTGGCCACACCTCGATTACTCTGACGTGCATCATTGTGGACTGACACGTTTAAACGATCTTCATCATACCTTGAAAGTTTTCCTGAACTTGGAAACACACTAATGTTAAAACGATCCTCGTTAAAACGAGAAAACGATTTTCTTACTGGGCATCATTCGCAAACACGGCGCAAATGGTTCTGGCTGCCTCCGCAGCTGTCACCGCTCTGCTGAACTCAAACAAAAGAATACGCCGGAAATGTTCCCATTTTTCAACTTGGCACTCATTTTCTAGCGTCCACAGACCATTCGCTAACTCCAAATGACAATATGTAAACTCAAATAGCAGCAGTGAACTACAAATAAAAATGACAATCGATAAATAAACCAATAGCAATCGGAATACTAACATGCAAAACAAAAAGCTACGAAATTATGCACCAGCCTAACATTTTAACATTTGTTGGTCCGCACGCAAACTGCACAGGATAGGGAATGGCTAATGTTGGTGCTAACTTCCCTCTTTTATGCGCTGCACAATGATATTCTGAGTATATTCACGTAGCTGTAGACACCGGAACCTTGGCTATGGCCGAATTCACGTAGCTGTAGACACCGGAACCTTGGCTATGGCCGAATCTGTGTGTGGCGCTAATACAGTCTGAGGCGAAGCTACTCCGGGATTAATGCGGGGCACCCGACGTTTCGTGCGCACAGACGGGTTTCGTCGTCAGGATCGGTTCTGCGAAGCGCGCGGCTATTTCGGGTGTCCAGACAGCAGCGGGCGCGCTCAATAGTTGATGCGCCGCAGGCGGCGGACACGGCGGCCGCTTTACTAGTGCATGCCGCAGCCAATCACAACGTGCCACGTGGGCCTCTCATGGCGCTTGCATGCGCGCTGCCGACGACCCCGACTCCCTGTTTAAAGTTTATTTGGGTTTAACTGACGGGATCATCTACCGCTGTCCGTGCCGACAGGCACCGCCAGTTGTCAATAGCTACCGCACACCCTTGTCAAAGGAAAGCAGATTTGATGCCACACGTCGCTGGAGCACAGCCACTGACGTAACATGGAATCTCTGAGACTTCAATCACACGGGGGGCCTGCTTACAATATAGTCCGGTATTACGCGTTTTTTCACAAGAGAGGCGCAGATCTATTTAAGATCCGTTGCAGCATTTGTGTAGATATTAAAATTACTTTGTGATTGACAGATGGCAGTAGGGGGGGGGGGGAGGGGGGAGGGAGCCGGTTTGCCGCCACATCCTCATGCGACAGATAGTTGCACGCGCACCAAAAACAAAACAAGTCAAACAGCTGCGACGTCTTAGTAGGTGGTGGGGAGGGCTGTGGTGGGGCCGCTGTTTCTATGGTTAGTGCGATGCGTTAAGATGCAAGTCACACCTTTTAGATGAGTAGCAATAAGACGACCATTCAGACACACACACCTCAAAGTAGCAAATTATCTAATCGTAAATATGCGGAGAAAATTATAAGAGGTGCACATAACAGAATTTTTGGTAAGACACTATAACACTAACGGATTAACGCCAGTTACACCTGAATCTCGTTAAATATCTTCAGTGTTGTTGTGTCTAGACTAGACAGCCTAGACTCAATGAGAGGAAGCCGAAAGGCACGCGCTTAAACTCACGCAGGCTGGCGTGAGGTCTGAAACAGGATACGTAATGAATGCTATAAAGAAAAGTACGTAGCTTCTGGAATACTTAACTTTAATCCACATTTGTAGAACATCGCTGTTGATGATACATTAATAGAATCTCAATATCAATTGAATACGGCGCCTTGCTAGGTCGTAGCAAATGTAGCTGAAGGCTATGCTAACTATCGTCTCGGCAAATGAGAGCGTATTTGTCAGTGAACCTTTCCTTGCAAAGTCGGCTGTACAACTGGGGCGAGTGCCAGTACGTCTCTCTAGACTTGCCGTGTGGTGGCGCTCGGTCTGCTATCACTGACAGTGGCGACACGCGGGTCCGGCGTATACTAATGGACCGCGGCCGATTTAAAGGCTACCACCTAGCAAGTGTGGTGTCTGGCGGTGACACCACAAGTGTATACTCCGATTAAAATTACTTGACAGTTGGTGTCTGTCACCCGCATCCACGGCGTAGCCACATCGCCTGCCGGTCACCGCCCGGAGACGTCGAGTCACTTCACAAATGCTGTTAATGCGTAACGCCTAACAATGTTGGAAGCAGTCGCCGCAAGGTATGGCGGAAATGCGAGATACTCTGTGCAAATGCAAATGGCTCTGAGCACTATGGGACTTAACATCTGAGGTCATCAGTCCCCTAGACTTAGAACTACTTAAACCTAACTAACCTAAGGACATCACACACATCCGTGCCCGAGGCAGCGCGGTTCCCGACTGAAGCGCCTAGAACCGCTCGGCCACAGCGGCCGGCAGATGCTCTGTCGACAGCTGATTACAAATGACCTGTGACTGAACTGTGCGTCAGACGAGGCGTTTTGTAGATCTAAATTTAAATTCGTTTCCTAACCTAACGACAACCTCGCAGTATGCAATGTATTCGAGAAAACGTCAGTCAACAATCTGCGGCAGAATTAGTCACGATCGGTTTGTTAATGATCGCTATCCTCTAGGAGCAAACTCTAGAAAGAAAAATTCCCGTTTCAGCGCAAAAGGGAAATTTTCGGTTATCTGAAAGTATCCAACCAATAAAAATTCCTGGTTGGCACTTCATTACAGATTATAGCCAACAGAGGCATATTCTAAACGAAAAAAGAATGATACAATAATAGAGCAAA
Source organism: Schistocerca serialis cubense (assembly GCF_023864345.2). Lineage (NCBI taxonomy): Eukaryota > Metazoa > Arthropoda > Insecta > Orthoptera > Acrididae > Schistocerca > Schistocerca serialis. The sequence goes on along the minus strand of NC_064643.1, from coordinate 630,341,245 downwards.
TAAAGTCAGTACGATGATGCGCAAAGAATTAGTAATAAAAATACATTTGAACCAATTAATTTAATAAAAATAATTACCAAAGTCTTTTGATTAGATTTACAAATAAAACAAATTACGCTGCTTTTGACGAGACTCGAACCTACGGCGCTCTACAAGTTAAGTTTCTACGGTAACCACTGACCTAAGCCACTATGTTGCATTACGGTTATTATATTTATGATCCTCGTGCCCAGTCGCAACGCTGAATCGTAGCCTTCAAAAACTCGGCTTCACGCAGTGTCGCGAAGCTTATCTAATGTAAGTCGATCACTGCGATTATAATAACCGTTCACGTCATGCAGAATCACATGTTGTGCGGAAAGGTCCAGTAGCGTTTGGTCAGTGCTATGCAGGAAACGTGTGTATTTCGTAAGCATCATTTTGTGCGTGCGTGTGTGTGTGTGTGTGTTGTTTTTTGGTATGGTTATCATGTGTGGCGAAAGACAAAATAAAAAGGGCAGGCCCGGGATTCTGGATCCTAACACATCAAGAAAGAAAATCGGACAAGGAACTGGAAGTAAGCTGACCAATTACTGTGGCCGTTTGGCAAAGGCCAACGCTTCGGGCGTGACGTTCAGCGCCCTGATTGGAGGAAACCAGCTCCAACGCGTGAAGTGTCAACTATCAAGTAATTTTAATCGGATTATAGTCACCAGAACTGCTGTCAGAATTGAACGAGATAATAAGTTGTTCTAAGTTATTTTCCACGACACATTCATTTTCCCTTGCTTTCGTAATTATAACCTGCGTGTGTCTTACAACATTGTGCCAACCTGACGACAAAGTTCGGTTTGTAGCATCCTTTGTCAATCTTCTGCCAGAGCGCATTTTTGGTTGTTCCTTTCCACACAACACATAATTTTTTTCCCAATTCATCTACAACATACAAAGGTAAAAGTGATTTATTCTGAGGCACAAGATACACTAACTCACCCTTTGTACAGTCGCCTGGAATGGAATGCTTTTGCGTTGTACTCAGTCGATAATGTCTTGTTTTCTGGGTTTCATTGTAGGTGCTTATCAAGGATAGTCGAATGACAAACATCACTTTTTTGACGAACCTTTGTTGCCAACAAGATCTACAGAACGATTCACAGATTCCAGTTCCGTACGCCTTTTGCTCCGATAAATCTTCATTGCATTCTAACACACTGATTAACAACAAAAACCAAGGAATAATTATTTATATAAATTCTCAGTTTTTTACGTTCACAGATGTAGAGATAAAATACGACACAGTGATAAAAGAACACTGATAAAAGTATGATACAAACCAAAGGAATAGCTATTAATTTTATGACTGCATTACTATGGGAACATAGTTTTCTTAGAAAAAAATAACAGCGAGCTTAAATAAAAGGTTGAAAGTGTATTCACCTCACAATATTTCCATCAACAGACCAGCGCTTTGCTATTATGCTAATGTGTCAAACAGACAATTTCGTTGCATTTAATCTTGTTACACAGAGCACTGTAACCATAGTGTCAACTTAGAGATTGTGGTGCACATTGGCGTAATGCGAGTATACGAACTATACAGGGTGGGCAGTAACAGTCTGAAAAGCTTGTAAAGGAGCTGCAAGGTAGTTTGTGTTGAGAAATAACTGTCCAGAAAAAAATTCGATACGTAGCGCCGTTTCCGAGTTAATTAGTACTAAAATTAGCCGATCAAGCCATTGCGCGCGCGAATTACATCGGCCTGCCACACACAATTAGTGTCAGTTGTTCTCGTAGCGTGGATGATGGTGCACGAGACTGCTGAGCCCTTAGTGCGCGTTCGATCCTTACTAGCGTTCCATTTCCAATTTTCGTATCGCCCTCTTTTTTCAGTTTTAGGAAACATAACGAAGCACCCGTTTAGCGACATGGTCTCTGGCGGGTCGCTTGAATTTGCACGCGCAATATCCTGATTGGCTAACTTCAACGCTACTTAACTCGGAAACGGAGCACCATATCGAATGTTTTTCTGGACAATTTATATCTCAACACAAACTACCCTGCAACTCCATTACAAGCTATTCAGACTCTTTCTGACCATTCTGTATAAACTCCACATTGTAGTTAGTCTCGTCAATTCGCATTCAAACCAGCCGTTTTAGTAACAAAATTTCGGAAGTTTTTTCTCAGCGAATCAATATTTTTTTTTCGAGGCTGAGTCCGAATTTCATGTTCGCTGCCCTGTAGGTGCTCGACCTCACAAATAAAAACCAAAAAAACGTCAAATTTTCCCACTTTTTTCAGTTTTTAGCTCAGATCTCGAGACACCACTCTACACAGAATTAAACTGGAGAAAGTTTCCTACAAAATACACTAGTCATATTTGATTTCCTGACAGCGGAACCGGCGATAGAGTGCGCTGAAAACCAGTGATTTTTTGGGACTTATACGAAAACGTCAAAAACAACTCACACCCACCCAACAACCAGTCACTTGTTACTAATATTTCATTAGCATGACGCGTTTCGGCAGCATGCTGCCATCATCAGGTGCATTTACAGTTACTTTTACATTGTATTTAATATGAAGTGAGATTAGTTTCCTTTGCTGTGTGTGCCAGTGAGTTACGCGTCGCAAAAGAGGCCTGTTCAGGAAGGTAATATGTTAGTGTGTGTACATTTTGTGATAAGCACTAGCCTATTAATCATTTTGTATGTGCATTTAGTTACATTTTGTTAGTAATATCGTCGGCTGGCACACGGAGCACAGTAACAAGTAAATCACAACACTTTCACAATCATTCGTTTACATCAATTCAAAGAGTCTTAAAAGCTAAGATAAACTTGTTCCTACTTCTAAATAGTGGTATACAGTGAAGCAGATACATTTATATCTATTGATCCGCTCCACTAAAATGCGGGACTAACCTGTGTGGGGCCTGATACATAGGCAGAGCGTTCGGACCTTCCACAACAACTTTTGGCGGACTTCACCCTGACTGGTACTTTTTAAACGTACTAATCACGTAACAGCTCTTCAATAACCCTTTGAAACCCAAAAATACCTATATTTAAAAAATTAATTTTAAAATTTTTCATAGAGTTGAGCTTTATCATCATAATAAGCAACGAATGCAAGCAGAAATTGAAAAAAATTAACAATCAATTGTTTCAAGGAGGTGGTTTCACTTAGGAATATAATTTAAAATTATTCACAAAATTAACCTTTATTACCATACAATGTACGGAATACAAGTGAAATTGGCAAAAAGTAAACAATCAATTGTTTTAAGCAGGTGGTTTCACTTTGGAACCTCTGGGATATACAGTTTTCAACCACCTATCACTTCATGAGACATATTTTATAGCAGATTCGCATTTTTGCTAGACACAGTCCCATGTCTCGAAACTTCCATGAACCGGTAGAACCTAAAACAAATAGCAGTCCTAAATAACAGGCAAAATGGGTTTAAAATTTAATAAATTGGAAATTTGTGGTAAGTACTATGGGACCAAACTGCTGAGGTATTCGGTCCCTAGGCTAACTTACACTAAGGACAACACACACACACACACACACACACACACACACACAAACACACACGCAAGCCCGAGGAGGGACTCGAACCTCCGATGGGGGAGCAGCGCGAACCGTGACAAGACGCCTGAGACCGAAGGGCTACCCCACCCTAAAATTTAATACATTTATATCAAAACTATATACTGCTATAGGGGTTTCGTTTCGAAAGCACTCTTAAAAGCAGTACTGAGATTTACGTTACAATTAGTTTCATTGTCAATTACCTCCTCAGCATGCTCGCTACAGAAAAAAAAAACACGTCAAGATCTCCTACAATTACTTAGCACTATCCACGCGCCGACTGTTGCTTTGAACGACGTCAGTGACTGGTACACGCACTACATTGGTAGAAGCACCTCAGTGTGTCATGAGATGTCTGTGTCTTGCAATAGCATCGGCGATTTCATGCGAAAGGCAGTGGTACGAAAAGAAATTAACGAAACGGAGGTTTCAGGCAGAAACAACTGTCATGTTTTTCTACTCGAAGAGTTAAATAGCACTGCCCAGTTATTTGATGCACCTGAAGATTTCATCGCTTCCACGGCTTCACAGGGTTCTGTGGAAATAAGTACACGTTACAAAAATTTACGAAGTAATGTAATTCACTGGCCATGTTCATACAGTTTACTTCTGCTTATGGATCTCCGGGCGGAGACTACTCGGGAGGACGTCGTTATCAGCAGAAAGAAGTCTTTCCGAATGAAGTCAATACATGACTGATGAATTCCCTATTTCTTGTCAGTTGGTAGTGCAACTTGCCGTCCTGATCCCTTTTTTTATTTTATTTATACTGCACACCTTTACAAATTTCGGCTTAAGCCATCATCATAATCACATTAAAGGAACGGCGAAACGAAGATTCCCGTGTAGAACTGTTACAGTTCTGCTATCTTCAGCGTTTCATTTCCAAATATAATTCATTCAGCATCACTTAATTTAGTTCCACTCCACTCATTTATCCTCGTATTTCTTTTATGATATTCATCATACAGTTTTAAAGAGACTATCTATATCGTTTAACTGATTTTCCAAGTTCCCTGCCGTGTAAGAGAATTGCAGTCTATCTCCGAATCTTAAAATTTTTATCTTTCTACCTGAATTTTGATTCCATATCCGGTGCTCAAGGTACCGACTGAATATCACGGCAGACAAGTTACAACTCCGACTCACTCACTTCGCAGTTGTTGCCTCTCTTTTGTGTTATTCGACTCGTAGAACGTCAGTCATCTTTTTACACAGGCTGCAGACAAATTTTGTATGCCTGTATTTTGTAAGAACAAGGTCCTAACACATATGAAAAAGATAAACAAAACAAAGGTAAACAGAAAATTCGGCTTTTAATAATTAAAAGCAGTTGTAGAATGGTAAGACGTTTAATACCAAACTTATCTTTTAAGACGCAATGTCGACGTTGTGATGTTTCCTGTTTCCTCAGCCCTGACAAGGAAAGTACCGCAAATCGAAGGACTAAAACCGAGGAAAAATTGCTTTAAAACGCGGACATGTCTGCTGTACAAACCATCAAGGTGACCTGCCTATAAACAATATGAATTTGTGAACTGTCGATATTCAAAGCTTAACAACTCTCAAGGTAAAAATTTCCTGGTAACAACATATCTTAAGACAAACAGAACTTAGAGTTATATTTAAAATATCAGTTGCCGTTTAGAGGTATGTTCTTCCGTTATTCATCATGGACGTGAAAATATGGAGTTTCAGTTAACTGATTAAAACACAATGAAGGGAATGGCCCGTATCAAAGTTCTGGATAATGTGGTTATTGTGGCTTTCGATACTTGTCAGCTGCAGTGTGGACCCACGAAAAATGATGTAGTGCGCACACACGTTGCCCAAGTGTGCTTGCTGTTTATTCCATTCCGCTGCGTGTTAATCACTTCATTGCTCTCCACAGCTGCACTGCGATGACGATTAAGAAAAGGACGTACGATAGCACAGCAACTTCTACTTACTGTTAGTGAAATATGACTATCAAGTACTGTACGTGTCAACAGACAGGGTGCCCATACAAGAATGTCCCAGATTCAAAGGTATTCTATGACAGTTTCATTTAGGCTACTTACAACAAATCATACATCAAAATGAGGTAAATTAAGCAAGCTTTTCTTACAAATGTTCAGTATGTGCATCTTTTACTTATACGGAAAAGCCGGCCGGAGTAGCCGAGCGGTTCTAGGCGCTTCAGTCTGGAACCGCGCGACCGCTACGGTTGCAGGTTCGAATCCTGCCTCGGGAATGGGTGTGTATGATGCCCATAGGTTAGTTAGGTTTAAGTAGTTCTAGGTTGTAGGGGTCTGATGACCTCAGATGTTAAGTCCCATAGTGCTCAGAGCCATTTGAACCATTTTTTATACGGAAAAGAACCAAACTAAAATCCGATTCTCTCCCGAGTAACTGAAGTAATAGCCTCTTCAATTCTTTGTCTCAACTCTCATCAGATACTGGCGGAACGTAGACACGATCTTCTATAAAGCCCCGAAGTAAAAAGTCGCACGCCGTGAGATTAGGTGAACGTGGAGTTGACCATTACGACTAAACCAACGGGCAGGGACTTCAGCGTTCAACCTGCCAGTTTGGGTATGGGGCGCTCCAAGCGGGAAAACAACAAAGAAGTACTTGCGCAGTACTTGTCTAAAACTATTCCAGTTACTCTTTAAAGTGACCTTGAACCAACACTTTAGGACAGCTACAGTTGGTACTATTAAAATTTACAGCTGGGACATTCTTTTTTCGACACCTTGTATATTGTGTCCAGCAGAAGTTTGGGTTTTCCGCCCAAAATTACCTCACTTCTGACTCTCGTCAATCTGCTGGTCATAATTGTTGGGTATACGGTAATGTTTTTTTCAGCGACTTGAGCTTCTGTGCATCGACTGTACAGAAATTGCGTTCGAGCTGCGTTACTTCCCTTATTAGTGAGCTGGCGACGTGGTGCGCCGGAAGGCGCAAAAAACAAGAGTCAACTCGCACAGCAGCGGCGTAACGTTTAAGGCGAGGTGCGGGTATTTCCGTCCACCTGCCCACAGCGGCGGTCGCCAACTGCTGCGACATGAATATGCAGTAGGGACTTCGAAAGAAAGAGGAGCGACATTAGCTGGTATGCTAAGTTTCCTGTTTCGAAATGGTCTTCCTTCAAACTAGTCCAGTTCTTGCATTCTGATTGCCATGCACAGTGCACACCAGGGCTTAATTTCGGCCGGAACGGCGTTCCGGCACCTCCGAGGAAAATTCTTTTGCACTGAGTAGAACAACTGGGCACCGGAGATTTAAAATAGTACACGTGTATTAAATCGCAACGTAACTACAATCTGTCGCTGCGCCGGAACCAGTGTATGTGACAGTGGGTCATGTATTACAGCGGCGTTCGTGTCCAAGTGCGCTGCTTATTGGCGGTAGTGAATATGAACTTAGATCTGTTTCGTTGTAATACAAGTGTATGGGTAAAACGTAAATGACATTTACGGCTTTTACTAAACGTGTAACTCTGTGTCATACGTCACGTCTTTTTCTTCTCTAACTCAATGGGAAGTCGGAATTGCGCCTGACCCCGATGGTCTAGGAATATCATGATCGTCATTCATCACTAAAAGCTTTATTAATTAATACTGGACATAGGAATCCGCAGAAATTTTTCCAGATGGGGTCCGGCATGACTCTATAATTGACATTTTTGTCATAAATTACTTGATCAGCCTCGAGACGTGTCATACCGCAAGACCTGAATTTTGTAGGTGACACAAAAATTTATTATATTCCAGAGGATTGATCGTTATACATTCAGTCTATACAATTTTTATAAATAGATTACTATGATACTTAAAGGTAAGCTTGACTCACAATTACCTGCATAGTAAACCTTTTGCATTATTAAAATTATTACAGATGTGACACATTTCTTGAAGTTGAGATGTGAAATTATATCCTTTTACGATTCTATCTGGCATGTTCTCAACAGAATAATCAATAAGCTACGAAATACGGCAGAAAAATATTTACAAAAGGTATTTTTATTCATATACCAATAATGTTTATTGATTCTGACTGTCGAAGTCTTAAGTACGAATAATCGGAAGTGAGAATACTGCTGATTACAAACAAACAAAAGACAGTCATAAAGAACCTTTGACTAACCTTCCTCGAAAGTCATAAAGCGCAGAACAGATTTTAATGCCTAGCAGCGTGCACACGGTAACGTACATGGCATTGTGCGAAACCAAACAATGCTCCAGAAAGCACTGCGTTTAGACATTGTTGAATACGACTGCAACGGGGAATTTGATTCCACAACAGTTTGGAAACGCCTCGTAGCCAACTACACGATAACGGAAGCAGGCACGACACACAAGAGCGGCTTTTCTCCGCATTCCTTTGATGCGCGGAACTGTACCGTGCTTGTTGATATGGAAGACATAGCGATTTACAAACGAATTACGCCAGTGCTCCGCAATCGAATGTCTGGTGTCACATTCTCTAAACGGATGCCAGAGCATTATCTAGCTGCGACCAGCCACATAATGCTACAACTGACAAATGAGAGGTTTTGCGGAATCGCGGAAATCACTCGTACTTAGAGAAGTGTATGAGAATTCTTTGTTGAACAAAAATTCTGTATTTATATTCTGGGGCGTGGGCCAAGTGCTCTCTCCTGCCACCCTCCCCCCACCTTGAGGACGCCAATAAACGTCATAATTTCCGGACACCACCTGACAGTGTGGCGGTAGCCACTTGTAGTACCACTAACTAATCCCGCCTTCCCTATTCCACTCGCGAATGGCGCGTGAGAAGAATAATTTAGGTAATAGAGAGAGAGAGAATTCTGTAATGAATTAAAAGCGTGTTCCCAGATTCCAAGAGGCGAGAAAATGCTCCCTCTTGTCTCCCCCCCTCCCCCGCCCCACCCCCTTGCGGACACCTATGTACTGGTCACACGTTCACTGAGCATCTGGCAGCAATTGAAATATGACGCCATAGTCACCAAGATCACCGACTTGTGCTGATGTGTACCGAACAGAGCTACGTAGCAAAGTAAAACCGCTACGAGGATGAACGGGAGCACCTGTTGTTTACACTGAACCTTGTAGTTTTTTTTTATTATAAAAAATTATGTTTCACAAATGTCTACTTCAGAACAGAATTTTCTAATAAATGATTTCTGATTGTAAATTTTATTAAATTTTCGAAACTCGAAACACATGATTTTTATGACTGACTGGCGGCAGGGAGTGGGGAGGTGGGAGGGAGTGGAGTGGTTATCGTCACAGTTGAAATCGCACCGAGATCGTGGGCGGTTAGAATTTTTAAATATCTTCTGGCACTCTGGGGCAACGGCCTTGCTGCAGTGGATACACCGGTTCCCGTCAGATCACCGGAGTTAAGCGCTGTCGGGCGTGATCGGCGCTTGGATGGGTGACCACCCGGGCCGCAATGCGCTGTTGCCATTTTTCGGGGTGCACTCAGCCTCGTGATGCCAATTGAGGAGCTACTCGGCCGAATAGTAGCGGCTCTGGTCGCAGAAAACCATCATAACGACGGGAAGAGCGGTGTCCTGACCACACGCCCATCCTATCCGCATCCTCAGTGAGGATGACACGGCGGTCTGATGGACCCGATGGGCCACATGTGGCCTGAAGATGGGATGCTTTCTGGCACTCTGGTTGTTCTACGAAATTCGGCATTTCTAACTACACAATTAGATAATTTCAGCTGCATTATTAGGGAACACACTGACAAGGGAACCTCCCCATCGCACCCCCCTCAGATTTAGTTATAAGTTGGCACAGTGGATAGGCCTTGAAAAACTGAACACAGATCAATTGAGAAAACAGGAAGAAGTTGTATGGAACTATTAAAAAAATAAGCAAAATATACAAACTGAGTAGTCCATAAGAAGACAGGCAACATCAAGAATAACGTGAGCTCAGGAGCGCCGTGGTCATGTGGTTAGCGTGAGCAGCTGCGGAACGAAAGGTCCTTGGTTTAAGTCTTCCCTCGAACGAAAAGTTTTAATTTTTTGTTTTCAGACAATTATTATCTGTCCGTCCGATGCGATCACTTTTTTGGGAGTGATTATCACATCGACAAGAAAACCTAAATCGGGAAAGGTAGAAGAATCTTTTTACCCATTTGCCAAGTGTACAGGTTAGGTGGGTCGACAACATATTCCTGTCATGTGACGCACATGCCGTCACCAGTGTCGTATAGAATATATCAGACGTGTTTTCCTGTGGAGGAATCGGTTGACCTATGACCTTGCGATCAAATGTTTTGGTTCCCATTGGAGAGGCACGTCCTTTCGTCTACTAATCGCACGGTTTTGCGGTGCGGTCGCAAAACACGGACACTAAACGTGTTACAGTGAACAGAGACGTCAATGAACGAACGGACAGATCGTAACTTTGCGAAAATAAAGAAAGTAAAATTTTCACTCGAGGGAAGACTTAAACCAAGGACCTCTCGTTCCACAGCTGTTCACGCTAACCACGGGACCACGGCACTCCTGATCTGGCATTGCCCTTGTATTGCTTATGTTGCACATGGACTACTCAGTTTGTGTATTTTGCTTTTTTTTCACAGTTCCACACAACTTCTTCCGGTTTTCTCGATTGATCTGTGTTCAGTTTTTCAAGGCCTATCCACTGTGCCAACTTATAACTAAATCTGAGGTGGGTGCGATGGGGATGTTCCCTTGTGAGTACTGCGTTGATGAGAGGCCTAACAAGGCGATGTACGAGGGTTGTCCAGAAAGTAAGTTCCGATCGGTCGCGAAATGGAAACCACAGTGAAAAGCAGAAACTTTTTATTTGTAACAGTTAGCTACACGTTCCACCTACTTCTCTACAAAGTCGCCGCTCCAGCTTCGAGTTTTGTCGTACTGTTGTATCAACTTTCAAATATCCTCATCATAGAAAGCAGCCGCCTGTGCTTTCGGCCAATTGTCTGCACTGGACTGCAGCTCGTTGCCTGTGGAAAAATCGTGTCTTCATAAACAGAGTTCTTGTGAGCAGAGACGAGACTTAGGGAGAGCCAATTACGGACTGTATTGTGGATGATCAAACACTTCTCATCGGAAAGGCTGCAGGAGCGTCTTCATTGCCCCTGCAGGGTGCGGCCGAGAATTGGCAAGAAGAAGGAACTGCTCGACAGTTGTGTTATGTGAGCTGCATGACACAGGGGAAATCTCTAACCAGGCCCTCATACTTGGCGGCAGACGCTATTTCCTATGCATCTTTACGTGCTCACTGTTCACTCAAAACTGAAGAGAGCGACGCGACACGATCAACGAGCATACTAGAGACACTGCCCAACACATCTGTGCAAAGCTTTCCCGGATTTTCCCAGTGGTTTCCATTTCGCGACCGATCTGAATTTACTTTCTGGATAACCCTCGTAATTTTGCTGAAAACGCTGTTGCAGAAACACGGTTAATTTTCACAGTACTAATTGAATCCTTGAATAATTATGAAGTACTGCGCTAAACTGAGCATCGAAATCCAATCATTCCACAATCAGTGACGTAGTACAGTGAAATCCATATTGTCGAATTATGAATCATTAGACCTAATTTCTGCTGTATTATTCCGTTATGACAGCGTCAACGCGCCTCAGAAGTAACAATGAGAGATGGGCAGTTGTAAAGGGGATGGTTTTTTTGCGCCACATTGCATGCGAGTGCGGAATTAAAATTGTAAACATGGCAGCGTACAGGCGATGTCGTCAAAAGGATCGTGACGCTTTGAGATTGTGGATAAGTACCACTCGTATTTACATCCCGACGTAATGAAATTGAATTTCGTTCTGAACGTCTAAGAGTTTAGATTATCATCAATCAATCAATAGCGTGTCTCCTTAAGCTGCACTGACAGCAATGTAAGTAAACGCGACGGGGAACATACTAACCCTCGAGCGGGCACGCTGTTGTAAGAAGTACAACAGCTGCGGTTTTCATGCCTAATCGATGTCTTAACCATGAGCTATTGCGCCACCGCTTCCACGTGTTCCATTGTTGATGTTTTCTCGACAATGATTTCTGTTCCTTTGGTTAACTTTCTCAGTTTGTTTTCTGAATTGTAGGCAACGAGGTATCGAATTGTAATTAGTATAACACGCGGGTGCTGGTGTAATAGCTGCAAACTATCTTCCAGGAGTCAGTATACAGACACAAAGTATAATAAAAAGTTAACTATACTTATTCATTGTTTTTTATTTTGTATAGACGGACATCAGCCGTTAATTTAGTTGTACTGCCATCTGAATCTATTTATCCATTTCATTTCCTTTGATGTTTTATGTTAGTTCAAAGGGTGTATCAGACGAAGAAATTTTCAGACTACTCGAAGAAAGTGATGATGAAGTCTGTCCAGACTTATCAGACATGGAGGAAAGTGAAATGGATTTGAGTACTGAAAACAATGAATATAAGGACCATGGCAGAGAATCTGAACTTGAAGGCGAGGATGACGATGATCTCAAACTGGCAGCAGATGTGCAGGAATTCTTTATTGGAAAAGACTAAGTTACGCATTGGTGTAAAAGCGAGTGTGGTAAAACGTCAAAAGCCAAGAGAAAAGTAAACAATGTGAAATGCAAGGCAAAGAGAAATGTCATGGATATAACTGATGAAGTTAGTGCTTTTCTGAAAATAATTGACCTTGGCATTGTTGATGAAATCGTAAACCACAGAAATACGAATATAAATAGGTAGCGAGGAACACACCAGTTCTCGCGCGAAGGAGATGATAAAGTGACATCAATACACGACATAATGGCTGAGTTCGGGTTATTTTTTTTAATAGGAACCAGGAAAGGCCATCATCCTATGATGAAATTATCTGATGGCATTGTTGGCCGGGAGGCCCCTTTCGGGGCAGTTCGGCCGCCGTATTGCAAGTCCTTTCTAGTTGACGTCACTTCGGCGACTTGCGAGTCAATGATGATGAAAATGATGGACACACAACACCCAGTCCCCTGCCTGTAATCGAACCCGGGCCCCTGCGGAGTAGGCGGTAACGCTACTGCTACGTTAAGGAGGCGGACAATTCCCCAATATTGTTTTCCTTCACAAAGTGAGAGATAACCTCACGAAGGTGTATTTAGCTCAAGAAGCTAGCAGAAGGTCTTATGAAAGGATAACTCGTGTCTAGAGCTCAACTCAAATCGTTGCCAGCCGCTCTCACCGTTTTCTTATACAGTTTCGTGCTGAAGCATCGACTTCTGAAGAGCAGTAGCCTGAGCCTCCAGCGCAAAAGCACGGGGTGTGTATCCTTTGTGGACGTCAAGAAAATTCATCTACATCAGTTAAATTTCGTAGATGTAATAACCTAGCTTATAAGTAGCACACTAAGAAAAGCTGTCTGTGATAGGTGTTATGAAAATGAACATTTGTCTCAATAACTGGCTAAATTGTTATTAAAACAACTTAAAGAGCAAAAGCTTTTGTTATAAATGTTAAATATTGCGAATGTGAACAGCTTTCTTCAGTAAATATAATATTTTGTTCGGCACATGCTTGTTTTTATTGAAAAATGTCCATGTAAATATTACAACGCTCGTCTGTTCGTGTGAGGCGCGCCTGCCGGAAGGTGAAGACAGGGTGTTTCAGAACCTCCCTACAAGCTTCAACGACTGACAACTTTGTTACGGAACTTCTCATTTCAAGCGATAGGTTATTACTTCTCCGCATGAAGGAGATGCATTTGACTAGGTACAAAAGACATCGTAGCCAATTCGGAGTTACTTTCTGTTGTGCTTATAAGCTATACGCGTGACTTGCCGATTGTTTGCATGTTAGATTCTGTTGCTAGCAGGAACTACGAATTTTCTGAGCACACTAGCATCGTTGTTTGTTACGATCAATAGCAGAGATACTGGTGCGGTGGCGGTCGACTTTGGGGTGGCGGTTCGAGTCCTGGCTGTGGAAGAGATTTTAATCGCGAGTATCTGAGCGACAAGAGGACAAAAGGTTTTGAGATACAGTTCCTGATCATTAGAACCCGCGCTTGTCTCCTGCCTTGAAATCGAAACCTCTCCATTGTCTCTCGTGGAATGAGGGCCTGTGATCCTCTTCATGATGATCCGTCCACAGGATTGACATTTTCCAAATGGCGCTACTCCAGAGAAGCATACTCTGTGTCGGCACAGAGCTTCACACGTTCCGTTCCTTGCCATTAACAACAGGGACATGATGCTAAATTCTAAACGCACGCGCACCTCACAGTCACCTACAAAGGACAGATAAAAATTAAGAGACTACAGTCACACTTCGCACCTGCCCGGATAGCCGCTTCTGGGGCGGGGAAGTGCGTCGGTCCGGAATCGAATTGGCTTAACGACGAGAGTTGGTGTGCCGGCCAACCTGGATGATTTTTTTAAGTGATTTCTCACAGCAAATGAATACGAAGTTAGTACCCAAGTCCAGCCTCTCTTACACCACTCATAAACATTTCGAAAACTTTCGCTCACTTTCCGATGAATAACACTATAAGCAGACAGTTCTGATGCACATATTCCATTCCAGAAGTGAGAGGAAGTAATGGGGTGGCTACGGGAAGGCATTCGGCTACCCCTTAAACTAACCATGCAAAATCCGTTAATAACCTTGCGGCCCTGTGCCGATGCGGGACAATGACACGCACACAAAAAAAGACTAAACTCACGAAAGAAAGTTGCTATTGTCCACGACAAAGGAAATACTTCGCAATAAGGTGATTGAATCACAACTAGGTGCGCTCCCAGTCAACAGATCCAAAAAATGGTTCAAACGGCTCTGAGCACTATGGGACTTAACTGCTGAGGTCATCAGTCCTCTAGAACTTAGAACTACTTAAACCTAACTTACCTAAGGACATCACACACATCCAAGCCCGAGGCAGGATTCGAACCTGCGACCGTAGCGGTCACGCGGTTCCAGACTGTAGCGCCTAGAACCGCTCGGCCACTACGGCTGGCCAACAGTTCCACAGGGACTTACTTTTTAAAATTGCTTCAGTGCACCTCTGTGTAACCGAGCTTGTGTTCCGCCCCTAAGGAAAACAGCGAGGCGCAGCAGGTACCATAAGAGTAGATGGAGTAGTGAAATGGTGTATCGTTTAGAGATTCTTAGATGTGAGCCTGCTCCGTATCTTCGTTACTTCTTGATAGAGACCTATATGATTTTCTTGTTCTATGCGTAAAGATAATCTGGTCTTAATTCGCGAACCCGATTTTAGTCCAAATGGGCTCTGCTGTTCGATCGTCGGTGCGGTTTTGCCGAAGGCCGTTTTGTGTCGTCCGCTCAGCCGACAGCGCTGACCTCCACGAAGTTCCTCGCGCGTCGCTCAGTATGCCGGTGCACCGCGGCATCCTGAAACACAGCCTCTAACCGAGGGTGGAGCACTCCGCAAATCGGACACCGGCGGCGAGTCGGATTGCCGAGCGCTAATGCGGCCAGCTGGCACTGCCTGCTGCCGTCTCCTCTTTCTCGTCTGGCCGCCGCGTCCCGCGAGATGTTTTCGTTCCCTCTGCGTCAGATAATGCCGCGACCCGTGGCGCCGGTGATGGATGGCACCGAGGCACGAAGGCCGTCGCCTCGCTTCGCTTCGCCTCGTCCCACCGGGCAACTCGCGTCCATCCGCACGACACGAAAGCTTCTGCGACACGTTTAAAAGGCGGACTGTGCCACCCGACACGGAGTCGAGGGCTCATTCGTGGGCCCTGACCCACTACCGACCTCTCACACTGGCGTACTGGCAACACCTATGACCAAGTGGTCCAACCTGTGTACGACGACGAGCTGCAAGTTGCCGGGCTGCCCGGACAAGACGGTAACGACAACGGGATTTTGATATCTTTTTATGTTGGCACACATACAGGGTGTTCCAGGAGAGGTGGTCAGTATTCAGGGATATGACAGGAGCGATCATTCGAAACAGAAAGTCTCGCGAACATAGGCTCTAAAGTGCATACCTTGAGCATTTCTTCATCTTCGATACTGTGAAACAAATCTCTTCTACTGCAAGCTCTTTTCTTTCCATATTTTTTGGAAGCAGTAATATGGAGCCTATGAGGGGGAAGATTTGTCTGTTGTCATAGAAGAAGAATCAGGAGTCGATTTAGAAGAGATAGGGGATCCAGTATTAGAATTCGAATTTAAGAGAGCTTTGGAGGACTTAAGGTCATATAAGGCAGAAAGCGTAGATCACTATTTCTAAAATCATTGGGGGAAGTGGCAACAAAACGACTATGCACGGTGGTGTGTAGAATGTATGCGTCTGGCGACATACCATCTGACTTTCGGAAAAATATCATCCACACAACTCCGCGAGAATTATCGCACAATCAGCTAAACAGCTCATGGATCCAAGTTGCTAACAAGGATAATATACAGAAGAACGGAAGAGAAAATTGAGGATGTGCTAATTGACGATTAGTTTGGCTCGAGAAAAGGTAAAAGCACCCGAGAGCCAATTCTGACGTTGCGGTTGATAATGGAAGGAAGACTTAAGGGAAATCAAGACACGTTAATTGGATTTGTGAGCCTGGAAAAAGCTTTCGCCAACGTAAAATGGTGCAAGATGATCGAAATTATAAGTAGAGGTAACCTATAGGGACAGACGGGTAAATACAATATGTACAAGAGCAGAGAGGGAATAATAAGGACGGACGACCAAGAACGAAGTGCTCGGAAATAAAATTCAAAGCGAAAGGATATCAATGATAAGGTTCACTGATGACATTGGTATCCCGGTCAAACTGAAGACGAATTACACGATATGCTGAATGGAACGAACAATGTAATGAGTACAGAATATGGGTTAAGAGTAAATCGAAGAAAGACGAAAGTAATGAGAAGTAGCAGAAATGAGAGCAGCGAGAAGCTTTACGTTAGGATTGATGGTCACAAAGTTGATGAAGTTAGGGAATTCTTTTACCAAGGCAGCAAAATACCAATGATGGACGGAGCAAGGAGGACATCACAAGAAGATTAACACTGGCAAAAAGAGCATTCCTGGCCAAGAGAAGTCTACTAGTATCAAACACACCTCTTAATTTGAGGAAGAAATTTCTGAGAATGTACGTCGGGAGCACAGCATTGTATGGTAGTGAAACATGTGATGTGGGGAAACCTGAACAGAAGAGAATAGAAGCATTTGAGATGAGGTTCCATAGGCGAATGTTGAAAATTAGGTGTACTGATAACGTACGGAATGAGGAGGTTCTGCGTAGAACCGGAGAGGAAAGGAATATGTGGAAAACCCTGACAGGATGATAGGACATCTGTTAAGACGTCAGGAAATGACCTCGATCTAGAGGAAGCTGTAGAGGGCAAAAACTGTAGAGGAAGAGGGAGATTGGAATACATCCAGCAAATAATTGAGGGTGTAGGATGCAAGTGCTACTCTGAGAGGAAGAGGTTGGCACAGGAGAGGAATTCGTGGCGGCCGCACTAAACCAGTCAGAAGATTGAAGACCTCCCAAAAAAGTATAGACCAAACGACGGCAAAAGTGTCTAGTAAACATGGGTTCTAAATGCATACTTTAAAAGCTAAGTGCATTCGTCCAGTAGAAGATGTGTATTTCACAGTAACGAAGATGAACAAGTGTTCATACTCTTTAAGGTATGCATTTTAGAGCGCATGTTTACTAGACTTTTTTCCTTGTTTTGGTCCACACTAACCCTCTCAAAATATGGAAGCAAAAGATTTCTGCTTCCACTGATCGTTCCTCTCATATCCCTGAATACTGACCTTCCTCCTGGGACACCCTGCAGATGTAGCGACAGCTAAATCTGCGTAGTAGTTCTGTAGTCGTGCTGCGAGTGTTTCACAGTGAATAAACTGGAATACTGTGCAGAGATAAAATTATTTGTTTCCCACGGTTTATCACCAACGGAATTTCATTCAAGCTGGTGAAGTTCGTAAGTTGTCTGCTCCTTCGTTTTCAACAGCAAGGGAATGGTGACTAAATTCAAACGTGCAAGTTCTTGAAGTACTTTGCAATCTTCTATTACATCTACATCGGTATTCCACACGCAGCCTCAGAGTGTGTTACAGGGATATTTTGGGTATCACCACTAGCTCCCCCCTCCCCCTTTCTCCTGCTTTTCTATTCCATTCGAGAATGGTACGGGTAAGCCTCCTCATTAAGCCTTCATACGGGCCCCAGTGTCTTTGATTTCCCATCACGTTTATTTGGAGAGGTGTATGTGAGAGCAATAATGTATCTTGACTCTTAGAACGTTCATTCTCAGATTTATATTAGTATAAAGTAAACCTGCCTCTTTTCTACCATCTGCCACTGATGTTGGATAATCATCTGCAATATGACGAAGTCTCAGCGAATTTCGAGAGGGGTTATATCTCGTATGATCACTTCTTTACTGTTCGTCGGTAATTTGATATCAGAGAAATTCAAATGCAACCTCTGAATTGTGCGTCTTTTTTGCGTTATAGGGACATAGTTTGGTAAACAGATAATAATATTTTCTTCCACAGTGCAGAAAACACACTGATATATTTTTCAATAAAAATGTCTTTCTCTAGGTACAAAAAGCCGCATTTACCGTAATGCATTTCCTTCAATAACAAACACACGGCCACTGGGCCTTGTGTGTCCTATTTGCGTTAAACTATTCCTCAGAAAACGGCTTTCACGATAGATGCGATTTACCTGGTTGAAATATGCGACGACAGGCAAAAGTTACGGTAGAATTACGTATATTCACACAATATGTCCCGAGGAAAGGACGGTGGAATGGTAAATTTACGAGGTCGTTTATTTACGTAATCCCACCATAAAAGGTGAATCACTCGCATTCCGAATGCACTCGATAACCGAACATAAAATACTCTCGCACACAACAATTTCAGCGGGACATTCTGTGACATCTGGAGGAAAACTAGTTTCGAAATTGAGTTAGCTTGTCGAAAGTACTCCCCTTAGCTTGCGAGGGATAAATAAACGCGAACGATGGCATTTGTGAAACATACATATCGAAACTGCGACATTATCGTGCCATCGGTTGGAAAAGCCCTCTGGTTATTTTATGACAAATTACCTTCAGAGTGACCATTGTAATCATAAGTCGTTACTGAGCATGACAGTTCTGGCGGGTGCTTGCATCTCGAGCTCTCTTTCTTTTTTCCCAAATTTGCGGTACTTTTAACTGAATCTCAATTGATTGCAAAGCAACGAAAGAACACACTCCACACAAAAGAAACTTCTCTCGCAAGGATGTGTAATATGTCCTAATATGTTCACGATTTTTATTAAATTATGTATCAGAAATATGAATCTCGATATGAGTATTTCTAACCAAACGAAAGTTGACTGTACGCGTAACTTGTTACTGCTTCATTATGAAAGACAAAATATTAGCGAGTTTTTACATCTCTTTTATTTTGTATTGGAGCTGGAATTAATGACATCCTCGACATAATCTCAACTTGTGTATAACTGCAAATATCGTGTATTGTGTATTATTTAAACCGGGGACCTAGAAACGACGGAGAGGCTTCGTCCCGCCGTAGCCCTTAGTGGTTGACAACCCCACAACAGGCCACAGCAGTCTACCCACCCCACCCCACTGCCGCACCACACCGAACCCAGGGTTACTGTGCGGTTCGACCGCCAGTGGAACCTCAGCAGTTTGGTCCCTTAGTTCTTACCACAAATTTCCAATTTTTGCAATCGACTCATAATAATGATTCAAAGTGTTGCCTGAAACATAAAAAACTTCATTAACACACTTGCCATTCACATAAGTCTGCGTATCACCTAACTTAAAGAGCTCATTCAAAAACAGTTGAAAACGGAGTAAGTAGAGTTTACTAGTAACATTTTTATAAGTAACCAGCAGCGACTGACATACTCGCCACAGATCGTAACAACCGCTCTGTAGAAGCGATAAACGGAACAGAAGAATCTGAACACAAAGCAGGAAGGGGAGGCCGTGCGGTTCTAGGCGCTACAGTCTGGAGCCGCCGAAGTGGCCGTACGGTTCTAGGCGCTGCAGTCTGGAACCGCGAGACCGCTACGGTCGCAGGTTCGAATCCTGCCTCGGGCATGGATGTGTGTGATGTCCTTAGGTTAGTTAGGTTTAAGTAGTTCTAAGTTCTGGGGACTAATGACCTCAGAAGTTGAGTCCCATAGTGCTCAGAGCCATTTTAACCATTTGAGCCAGGAAGGGGAAATGTACTTCGTACGCCCAAACGCGCGAGTACCAAGTTGGCGACAGGCCCACTAAGAAATAACACACGCACTAGCGCAAAAAACAACCTAATCATGTTCAACGCACAAATAGCGCTAGTACCAACTTGGCGGCACCTTTGAGATAGGAAATGACATTTTCTTACTAAGGTATTATTGACGGACTTCAAACGAAAGAACAACACACTAAGAGAAAGAAGGGCACTTGCTGTATGCCAAACAACAGACATACCACATGGGATGACGATCGCGGGCATGGTGCACTGTAGTGGAGATTTAAACATCACACAAATAAACATAAAAAACGTCTTCTGACGTTACATATATCACGACAGATGATCAAACGGTGTGCTTAACCTGACATTAAAACTTTTTGCACAGCCACAAGACTCTCAATGCGTATACCACGCGGAATCCGCAGCTGTGATATATGTTAACTGAAGGTGGAGGTGGGGGGGGGGGGGGGGGGGGGGAGAAGGAAAGGAAAGGGAAGGGATTACTGATGTCAGCTGCACCGGACCGGGACATAACGAGGAATAAGCGGCGACGAATGAAAATGTGTGCCATACCGGGATTCGAACGCGGGATTCCGGCTTACTAAAAAAAATGACTCTGAGCACTATGGGACTTAACATCTGTGGTCATCAGTCCCCTAGAACTTAGAACTACTTAAACCTAACTAACCTAAGGACATCACACACATCCATGCCCGAGGCAGGATTCGAACCTGCGACCGCAGCGGTCATGCGGTTCCAGACTGAAGCGCCTAGAACCGCTCGGCCACACCGGCCGGCCCGGCTTACTAGGTGGGTGCGTTAACCACTGCGCCACCCGGGACACACAGTGTTTATCGCGTCTGCGTGGACTGTCTCGGCACACCTCACTCACGGCCGACCCACATTCCCACCGGGCGCCACTTGTCCGCAGTTCCCGTCCATTTGCTCCACACTTGCTACTCTGAGATTCCAGCAGGAGGTCGGACGTTCTTGTGCGTCCGCACTGAAGAAGGTGGATCCATTGCCCATCTATGCGACTCACTTATATGAATGCATGGTGTCTGTTCTTTCGGGCAACAGCAATCGCCACGCGGAGTGGCAGCGCGGTTAGAGGCGCCATGTCACTAATCGTGCGGCCCCTCCTGCCGGAGGTTCGAGTCCTCCCTCGGGCATGGGTGTGAGTGTTGTCCTTAGCGTTAAGTTAGTTTAAGTAGTCTAGCGACCGATGACCTCAGCAGGTTGGTCCCCTAGAAATTCACACACACACACACACACACACACACACACACACACACACATACACACACAAACAGCAATCCCTTCCCTTTCCTTTCCTTTCTCCTTCCCCCCCCCCCCCTCCTTCAATTCACATAGAAAAACACTTCACATCTAAATGGCCAGATAGCACAAGCCACACGTAACCAAGAAGCGGGAAAGCAAGAAATTTTGAGGAACAGCCAAACGCCTTCACATAACGCCAAAATCGACGTTTACCATTAACATTTGCACCGCTTTGAGAAAATAAGACAATTATGTGCTGCGCTTAGTGCCGCAAGGACGTAAGGTGTTGGGCTGGTTGATTGCAGATCACTGGCTGACGGCAACTAACAAGAGGCCAAGCCGTCACTTCCTCCTGTACTCAGCTGTGCACAGCCAGGGGAAGCAAGCCGCGACCGGCGCGCCCCTCCAGTCAGCTCACTGAACTGCCTCGACAAACGAGCCAGCACACTGCCTCAAATCGGAGCATGCCTGCCCACCGGTCGGCCACCTCTGGGGCGCCGTGGTCTCACGCAATGGCCAAAGACATGCGAAGCAGGGCCGCAGCTATCGACATTCGACGCGTGCGACAGAAAACTGACGCGCACGGCTCATGGTGATTAATAGAATAAATTTCCTTTTCTTGTGTGTTTGTGATCACAAAGAGCAGGGGAGGATAAAAGTGCAGGGAATGCAAGAGATTTTTACAGATTAGTCAGATTTTTCCGAAAAAGATATATACCACGGACGTATGTCATTATAGATCAAAGTGGCTACACAGTTCTGCAAAGATCCGAAGCTATGGAAAGTTGGAGGGTATATTTTGAGGAGCTTTTAAATGTTGAAGACAGAAGTGCAGAAATGGAGCAACAACATGATTGTCAGAGTGTAGATCCCTTAGTGGATCCAGCGACAATGAAAGAGACAACAGTCTCGATCAAAATGCTAAAAAAAACACAAAGCTCCAGTGAGAGATGGCATAACAGTTGAATTTTTTAAGAAGGGAGGATTAAAAATTGCAAAACAAATACACAAACTTGTTACGAACATCTGGAATGAAGAAAGAATGCCAGAGGAGTGGACAGAAGCGATAATAATACCAACTTATAAAAAGAGCGACAAACAACAATGCATGAACTACAGAGGCATCTCATTAATTAGCACCGCCTATAAAGTGTTCTCTAAGATCCCCCTGAAAAAATTAGAACCGTATTTAAAAGAGATAATGAATGAGAAACAAGCGCGATTTATGAACAATCGTTCAACTACTGATCAGATATTAAGACTGAAAGAAGCCATATCTACATATTGGGAGTATAACAAAACAATGGCAATACTATTTCTTGATTTTAAGAAAGCCTATGACATTATATCCAGAGATAAGTTATAGGAGAAAATGCAGAGATTCAGAATACCGAAGAATTATAAATCTTGTGAAAGTGATACTGAAAGGTTCGAAAGGTGTAGTGAAAATGGATGGAGAATATTCCAAGGCGTCTGACATAAATACAGGAGTCAGGCACGGAGATGGAATATCACCCCTGTTGCTCAACACTGTAATACAGGAAGCACTGGATGCAGCAAATGAAGCAGAAGAGTAAATTGAAATAGGAAGAAAAATAAATGTATTGGCCTTTGGAGATGACGTAGCATTAATTGCTGAATATCGGGATGACGTTAAAATACTGGCAAAAAGACTCTTTCAAAAAGCAAATGAAGCTGGATTAGAAGTAAATAATCAGAAAACAAAATACGTGAGGGTAGAAAGAAATTACAGAACAAAATGACGGGAAACTCTTCAGATCGATAACCATTTGTTTGAAGAAGTAGATGAGTTTCAATATATGGGGGTGGCAGTAAACAACAGAAATGATAAGGAAGAAATAAAGGCGAGGATCAAAGCTGCATCCAGAGCACCACACTCGCTCCACAAACTACTGTCATCTATTTTTTTTTTTCAAGAGGAACCAAAGTAAGAATATATAAAACCTTAATCAGACCATTATTACTATATGGGGTAGAAATTGGGACAATATATAAATACACGGAGAGAAAGATACAAGTTTTTGAAAATAAAATCCTGCGAAAGGTATTTGGAGCAATCTACGACGGAGGAAAATGGCGAAGAAGAAAGAAAACAGGGAGCTAGACAATGAACCAGATGTAGTTGCGGAAGCCAAGAAAAGAAGACTAAGATGGGCCGGACACGTCTATAGAAGAGAGCAGGAATCTTTACTGAGAGAAGTCTCAGAGAATAAACCTGAAGGACGAAGATCTCTAGGCAGGCCGGCAATGAGATGGAGAGATCAGGTTGCCAAGGATCTTCAGGTACTGGGAATAAGGAAACAATATGCAGAAGACAGAACACTGTGGAAGAAGCTACTTGACTAGGGCCAGGAGACTATAAGAGTAAGTGTGAGCACAAACTTGTTAGGTCCTCAGACTACCTGTTTCGGTCAGCAGTGACCATATTCATATCTGCAACAAAACTTGGGCAAAATATAAATACAGAGTGTTTATAAATGAATATCGGGGTTTTAACGTTTTATAATATTTATTAAACTTACAGTTATAAATGATATGTCAAATGAAAGAGCAACTCAAACAGTTTTACCAAGAACCTTATAAATATTCAATGTGAGCACCATTTGTCGCACGGCACACATCAAGTCTATAACCGAGTTCTTCCCAAATGTTGATAAGTGTGCCTTCGGTGATTGTAGCAACAGCTGCTTCAATCCGGTTTCTTAATTCAGGGAGGTCTGCTGGTAGCGGAGGCACGTACACACGATCCTTGGTGAAGCCCCGAAGGAAAAAATCGCATGGCGTTAAGTCGGGTGAACGTGGAGGCCATGCAAAGCAAGCCCTGCCATTGGACCCCTTGCGGCCTATCCAGCGCTTGGGTACAGTGAAGTTCAACCAATCTAGTGGATTGTGGTGGAAACATAGCGCGCTGGTGCACTGGTGCCAAACACAACTTTTTGAGTTGCTCTTTCATTTGATATATCATTTATAACTGTAAGTTTAATAAATATTATAAAGCGTTAAAACCCCGATATTCATTTATAAACACCCTGTATAACTAATGGATTTTCTGCAGCTCAAAAAAGTAAAATGGGTCATAATGAAAAATGTCACTGACATACATGTGAAAATTATGCAGTTTCAATAGGACGAGGCAACCATGTTTTAAAAACGTGTTTTAATATAATGAAGCCATAGTGGTATCGCCATAAATACAAAGTCACTTTAGTACCGTCGCACATATATAAAATATGGTAAATATTAGAGTCATCTTGTCAACAGCGCTATTGTTCATAACAAACTGCTGTGCAGTAGCCACAAAATGTTTGTGCCGTGAGCTCGTTAGATGTCGCTACTGTAGGTGTAGAAGTATTCTTCTATCATATAATTGTACGATATGGAATAAAAAGAAGAATCCAGTTGGTAAAGGTCTGTAGTGGCCTTATCAGGTATGTAGGTCGTTACAGTAATAACAAGTAATAAATTAAAAACGCAACCAAACTGTAATAAAAAGGAAATAGTTACGTGACAATAATTCTGATACACTTTTGTGGTGAATTTTAGACAAAAATATAATGACATAAATAAGAATAGGCTAGATATAAAAATGATAAAACAAATAGGGAAGGAAGACAAATGAATGAAAACAGACGTAGTAAGTCATCAGCGTCGTCTGTTGATGTGACACCTGAATGCCACATAGGAGAGGGGTGGTCAGAGGAACTTAACCACCACAAGGCCCCTCGTACCTTGCGACACGCGTTTCCAATAAAGGAATGATAAAACATCGTACCAATCGATTATCATGATTATCTAGTTAATGAAATACCGGGTGATCAAAAAGTCAGTTTAAATTTGAAAACTTAATAAACCACGGAATAATGTAGATAGAGAGGTAAAAATTGACACACATGGTTGGAATGACATGGGGTTTTATTAGAACCAAAAAAAAGCAAAGTATTGCTAGACGTGTGAAAGATCTCTTGCGCGTGTCGTTTGGTGATGATCGTGTGCCCAGCCGCCACTTTCGTCATGCTTGGCCTCCGAGGTCCCCAGACCTCAGTCTGTGTGATTATTAGCTTCGTGGTTACATGAAGTCGCAAGTGTATCGTGATCGACCGACATCTCTAGGGATGCTGAAAGACAACATCCGACGCCAATGCCTCACCATAACTCCGGACATGCTTTACAGTGCTGTTCACAACATTATTCCTCTACTACAGCTATTGTTGAGGAATGATGGTGGACATATTGAGCATTTCCTGTAAAGAACATCATCTTTGCTTTGTCTTACTTTGTTATGCTAATTATTGCTATTCTGATCAGATGAAGCGCTATCTGTCGGACATTTTTTGAACGTTTGTATTTTTTGGTTCTAATAAAACCCCATGTCATTCCAAGCATGTGTGTCAATTTATACCTCTCTATCTACATTATTCCGTGAGTTACTCAGTTTTCAAATTTATACTGACTTTTTGATCACCCGGTATATCATACAACCAGAGAAGGGACAAAAAAACTGTTTCTGAACAGTTCACTTCTTCTGGTTTCTAGGGGAACTTAGTAAGAGACTGATCGCATATGCAGACGAAGCGATGTGAATGAGGTAACCCCCAATAGGTATGCAACACACCTAACGTACAGGTAACGCGGTTACGATGTCAACTGACCAAAGCTACTACGAAAATTACCGTAGTCTATACTTACTTAAGATAGTCTACAGTAGCCTACGGTAGTTTTGCAGCTCTATGACTAGATAATCCTGTCTTGTGCCTATATATTAGTTGGATCGTTTATTTAAATTTTTAACAACTGCGGAGCATCGCTTACAGGAAATGTTGACATTGCCTGAGTCAACACCATTCACCTTACCCTCGCAGCATGCACCAGTGCGCCCTTCACAAAGCCGACACCCGACTACCCAGCCAGCAGCGAGGCCGTCGCGGCCCGCAGACAGCTTTGTGTCTCGAGCAGCAGCAGCCCCGCGTCGCAAGACGTAAGGCAGCCGGGGTGTGGGGCGGCTGTACGCTCATTACGGCCGCTCGCTAATGGTGGAGGCCGGGCGGTTTTCACTTTGCCGTATCTGTCCCCGCCACGGCGTAATTACCGGCGCGTGCGGACACATTCATCAGGCGCGGCACCTTATCGCGGCGACGCCGGCGTCCACACGCGCCCGAACCTTCCACCCCACCCCCACAGTATCGTCACGCTGCAGTTGCGGTTTGTACTGATACCGGGGCGCCAGACGGTCTTCTCACACGAGACGCAACATTCCTTCCCTCTGCGTCGGCGAAGGAGAAACCCTCGCGGCTGTAGCTCACAAGATACGAGGGTGTTTTGATAAATCCGGTAAATTTCCATGAAAGAATGGAACCTTTTCCGTTGTGCCTTCACGATTGGTAAACTTGATCGTTTCAAGGATCGTATAAACCATTTCAACAATGTACAGCGTACAATTCATTGCTAACGGCCGTCTGAATAGGTCGATATGTCTACTGCGATTGAAAATTGAGAAAACAGAATTCCATGCTGTTATCAAACTTTTTCATTTGAAGTGTTGGACTACACAGATGAAAACAGAACTAGATGAAGTTCACGCGGACTCTGCACTATCATCGAAAACCATTTACTTTTGGATTCATGAATTTAAACGTGGTCGGACAGGCACCGAAGACGAAGCATGCCCCGGCCGTCCAATTGAGATCACCACAAAGGAGATCATTGACAAAATCCATGATATGGTAATGCAGGACCATCAAATAAAAAATGCGTGAGATTGGTGAGACTTACGCGCCTCAACTGAGCAAGAGTTTAATATGCAGCACGGAGAATTGGCTTTGAAGAAGCTGTGTGCCAGGTGGGTGCCGTGACTGACCACAGTCGACCAAAAGCGCATCCGGCACGACATTCCATCACAATGCCTCTCGATGTCTAACCGCAATCCGCAAAAATTCTCCGCCGATTTGTGACTGTTGATGAAACCTGGCTCCATCATCACACCAGAACCACAACGGCAATCAAAACAACTGATTAAGGCTGGCGAAAGTGAGCCGAAGAAGGAAAAGACTATTTTGACAGCTGATAAGGAAATAGTCACTGGTTTTTGCAATTCTCTTGGAATAATCCTCATGTATTGTATTGTATTGCATGTTAACCGGGGACCTAGAAACGACGGAGAGGCTCCGTCCCCGCCGCAGCCACAGTGGTCCACAACCCCAAGACGACTACCGCAGTCCACTTCACCCCTCCGACGCCCAACACCGAACCACTCTTCCAGGGTTATTGTGCGGTTCAGCCCCCGGTGGACCCCGCCGGGGAACGTCTCACACCAGATGAGTGTAACCCCTATGTTTTCGTAGTGGAGCAATAGTGATGTACGCGTACGTGGAGAACTTGCTTGCGCAGCAATCGCCGACATCGTGTAGCCGAGACGGAATAAGGGGAACCAGCCCGCATTCGCCGAGGCAGATGGAAAGCCGCCTAAAAACCATCCACAGACTGGCCGGCTCACCGGACCTCGGCAGGGCAAATTCGTGCCGGGGATCAGGCGCTCCTTCATCCTCATAGATTGGAAACAGGCAGACCTAGAACTGGACCTTATTATGCTGCATTGTTGGATCGTTTGAAACTTGCATTGGCTGAAAAAAGACCAAGATTGGCAGGACTCAACAGGACCAGCCATACCTCTGAGGATGTCCAACGTAGCATTGGACGAAACGTTAGGAATAGAAGTATTCCATGGACCACGGCCATATAACCCGGAAGAATTATAAACAACAGTACCATCCGGTCGTGAAAGCCTTCATTGTATGAACCAAACGTTGTTGCGAAACCAAGACAAAAAGGCTAAGATGAGCCGGCCACGTCTGTAAAAGAGAGCAGGGATCTTTGCTGAGAGAAGTCTCAGAGAATAAACCGGAAGGACGAAGACCTGAAGGCAGGCCGAAAATGAGATGGTGAGACCAGGTTGCCAAGGATCTCCAGGTACAGGGAGCAAGGAAAGAAGATGCCGAGATAGAATACTGTGGAAGAAGCTACTTGATAAGGCCGAGAACGACTGCAGTTTGTGGGATCAGGAGAGTAAGTAAGAGTAAGTTAGGCGTATTACTTAGGCGGTTTCGAGAAAATCGCAAAAGAAGTTTTGCACATCGATGATATACCGGTGTGTAACGACCCTGAGCACGAGATGGCGGCGGTCGTGTGCTTAGCGTTCAAGATCCGTAATTAGTGGATCTCTGGTTCGAGCCCCGCTCCTCTTCTTTTTTAATTTTTATTTTTTGCCACAATTCTCACACATTTTCGTATATGTTACATATGAAAGCTAATATGATGAAAAGAGATGGTAGTTGCATGAACTTTTATTGAATTTCCAATGTTATTTCGTTGATTGCCAATTTTTATTTTCACAACAAATATTTCAGAACAAAAGCAATATCGGTTGCGAAATTATTTAATATCAATGACGCGTCTCACCCATTTGGAGCATCATCAAACTATAAAAAAAACACGAAACCAATCAATTAGAAACACACAGAGAAATAGGCATGGTCCTATCTTGCACAGCTACGCATTAAAATGAACTAATGAAGCAACAGAAACTTAACTAAAAGTAGTTGGATATGTAACCTATCCGTCACAAAGCCATATGAAATGGAAAATGGACGCAACTGTAACTGAGTTAAGGTAACATGCAACAGTCGTTGAAATTTGTCCGCCGGCTTCCTGTACCTTCTTGATGGTATACTGGCAGTTTTCTCTTCTTTTGTTTCAACTAGGTCCACCTTGCATTTTATATGTCTTTATTACTGGTGGATTACATACCCAGTTACTGCTGCGTCGATTTTCCATTTTATATCACATTATGACAGTTGGGTTACATATCCAACTATTTCTACGTAAATTTCTATTACTTACAGTTCATTTTACATGCGTAGTACGCAAGACAGGAACTTGCCCCTTCCTCTGATTCCTTCTAATTGATTTGGTTTCTTGTTTTTTATAGACAGCTTGATGATACCAAGACTGTTTTTATTTTGAAATAATTCGAAACTGGTTGCTGCACACCCTGCCATAATGGAATGGAATAATTTTAACAACAAATATTTTATTTATAATCGTCGACAAGTAAACGACCACTTAAGTTTTTGTGACAATGTATGTCTATCGTGATTTCCGAAATCTCTTATACGTACAAACGTTTCGGGTACCGAAAACTGCTTTGCACCCGGACGCTTCAATCTGCAGACACAGGTTTCAAGGACGAGGGACAGGCTACGAAAGCCCAAGTCAAATACCGATAAAATAAGGTGTAAATGATTCTATTCAATAATACGATGAGATACAATATGCGAGAATGTACGATTAATCGTTGGACGTGTTTTCGACATTACAAGTTGCAGCATATTTTCCGCACAGACACAGAGCACATAAATTGAAATGGCATCGACTAGATCGAATGAATGCATGTTTCCCCGCATGCATAAGGAGAAACAAAACTCGTCCATTTTTGAAAAATGTCTCTTTCTTCCAACAGTTTCGATGCACACCATGCGTAATGCAACATTTTCGTAAATATCGGTCCTGAAAACTGTTTGTACAACGTATTTTAATAGCATCTTCAAGAGAAGTAATTTGCCGTTAGTTGTCAATTAAATACAAACAAGGTTGAAGGCACTTGGTAAAGTTTTTAACTTGCCTATACAAATAAAAGTAGCATAATATTTGTTGTAATAATAAAAATTAGTGAACAGTGAAATAACATTGGAAATTCAATAAAAGTTCGTGTAAATACACGTGCCTTCTCATTATGTTACCTTTCAAACGAAACAATGTGAAATAATATGACTAGTATTGAAAAAAAAACAAAATTAAAAGAAACAGACGAGCGGGACTCGATCCAACGATCCACCGATTACGGAGCCTGAATGCTAAACACACGAATGCCATCCCATGCTCGGTTTCCCACAGGGGTGCACCACACTTTCCAGGAACGCTCTGTGTCTTCCATTCGCCTTAATTACAATCGGTATTGCGTGTTCGTTTCATTTCCTTTAGCTTCTTATTATTACACATAACATATGAATAACATGACGGCATCCAGAAGTTTAACGCTAATCTTGCTGTCAGATACAATCGAGTTTTTTCTCTTCGTCGCGGGCATAATCTTACCGCTACCCACGTCTCCACAGAGTCTGCATTCTGTACAGAAAACAGAACTGGTACCGCAGTCGTTCCGCATTTCTTCACGACCATCCGACGACGAAACTTTCTTGTGCATAAAGTGAAATATTTAAAATACTACTCTGGATACCTTCGTAGCTGTTGAAACACGTATGTAACGCAGCAGCGATGGCGAGGCATTGTAGCATCTGTGACCAGAGTGTATGCGCTTGACCGCGCGAGTGTTGCGAGCGGTTCTCAGTCAGTAGTAGTCTTTGCGAGTTAGTTGTCGCTATGCAGAGTAGCAGTCAGTCTGTCGTTGCGAGTCTGTCAGTTCAGTCGTTGCGAGTCTGTAGCTCTGTCTAGTTGAGAGCAGTACTGAGTCTGTAGTCGTCATGCAGAGCGGTCGGTCAGTAGTAGCAGCCCAGTGTGGTTGTGTGATGTAGGCGGTCGGCAACAATGGTCAAGATGTGGAATCAGGTATACTGTTAATTAATATAATCATTAGATAATGAAAAATTTTATTTATTGTAATTATTCTCCAACAAGTCTCCCAATAATAATTTTTTTATTTCAAAAGCATTTTCTCAAAAATTTAATTTTTTATTGAACTCAAGATTTCGTTGCACTTCCCATTTCATTCCACTTCTTTTGAAGAAAAATTTCACTAGAATCAAAAAAAAAAGAGAATATTATTATTTGCAATGCAGTTCCTCCAAGCGGTGCGCAACAACAAGAGCAGATATGTGACATCCATTTATTCTGAGGTAAGACTTTAATTCTGATTGTTTTACACAGGGCCAAAGACCGATATTTCGGTTTAATTGAATTTTCTTGTCACTGAATGGACTTTAATTTTTTGAAGGATTTATAATTGAGTCAGATTGCGTATTTTCACATTTTTGTTGCCATTGTCAGTACATTTGATTGTGGGCAAGTTACGCATAGAGTAATGTCCATCAGCATTTCTAATTAGTATCGTCCTTTTTCTTTAAAAATTTTTGTGGGGAGGTTACACTTGGCCCCCATTTCTATTGAGTATTGCTATATTTTCTTTCTTTAAAAATTGCGGTGGGGAGGTTACACTTGGCGACACCCAGTCCAGGATCGTATTTCGTTGAGAGTCTTTTGAGCAACAGTCAGACATCTGCTCTTGTTTGCTTAGATATAATTAAGATTTAGCGCAACGCTTTTAATAATATTGTGACTTTCTCTCTACAGGTCAACGGCAATTTGTTGCTTTGTTGTATTTGTGTGTTGCTTTTGCATTGTGCTTATTTATTTTTCTGAAAAATTGTGACTATTGTAAATATGCCGCGAAAGACTGTGAATAGTGTATCGCGAGGTATTTTGAATGAAATTACCGACTCAAACAACTTTATCGATAGGACATGTGACACGCAGTGTAATGATGACAATCCTGCGTCCACTAACAATCAGTGCATTACAACCACTAATGATGACTTTCACCTTAATGATGAACAAACGAACTCAATTGTCTCGTCTATTAACTTGACGACAATTGATGACGCAGAGCGGTCTATAGTAATGAGCGCTGTCGAGCTTAACACACCCGATTCAGAAAATCCAAGTAATGTACAGACAAATTTGTCTAATGAAAATGAACAGGATACACAAAGTACGACGGATTTATTTAATTCCGAAATAGTGAGTGACAGTGTAGGTCCGACTGATAATCCTTTTTGTAAGTTACGGAATGACCAAATGGTCACACAGAACGTGACAATTGCATGTACTCCATCACAGAGCACTGAGAATGCAACTGCTACTTGTGATGTGAATCAATTTATGGCAATAATGCTACAGTTTAAGAACGACCTTACTGCACATTCCAATCAACAATTTAGTGAACAGGATAAAAAATTTAATAAAATAAATGAGAAACTTGACAATAATGACGAAAATCTCAAACAACTTAGGGAAGATAACAAACACTTACATGAGAAACTTGACAATAATGACGAAAATCTCAAACAGCTTAGTGAACAAATTAGAGCCGTTGCCGCGCAGTGCCATGACACTAAGGAACAGTTGCGCGTGGAAATTGAGGCTTGTTCACAAAAAAATAGCGAAGAAATAAAGTCGGTTGCGCAAGAATTAAGGGAAATGCAAACAGCCGCGACAGATACACTCAGAGACGAAATTAGCGGAGTCGCCAAACAGTGCTCTGAAAAAGCTGCACAACTACGGGACGAGTTTAGAACAATGACGGTAGAACTGTCGCGCACTATGGACGCAAAGATAGACGCGAAATTCGAACAGCAGAACACTCAGATTAACGAGCGCTTTAGTCAGCACATACAGAACAGTGATACGCGTTTCCGCAAATTTATTCAAGATCAAAATAAAGTCAAACGTCAGGTTATGGAAACAATCACTGCACAAAGACAAGAGGACAAACGTAAAATATTCGCGAAAGCGAAGACGTATGTAGACAATAATATTACTACAGTGTCCGACAAAATTAATACCATAGAACAATTGAACGCGGAATTACGGGATGAAATTTCTGATCTTAAAGCAAAAACGGATACACACACAGTAAATATTCAAACAGTGACAGATAGATTCGAACAACTAGATCTAACACAGGATTGCGATGTCATCAAAGCTGATGTTAAAAAACTGAGCGAAACTACGCGCAAGTTGCAAAAACAGATTAATGCGTCTGATTCTAAAACCGATGATCAGGTTAAAATACTGACTGAAAAATGTGATGAATTGGCCAGTCGTATTGATGTTATCGAAAATGCTAATGACAATAAATCAGACGATACTGCACCGGTTTCATTTATCCAAACACCTGAATTTCAAAATTTACAGCAGACAATTAATGAGATCGATTCATCTCACAATACGTTACGTAGGAAGTTGTCAAATTTACAACAAGAAGTAACAGAAATGAAAAACACTTCTGTTAATAATACACAACAGACGCCACTTTATGAACATGTGTCAGACTCACGCAGCGCGTATAATTTGGGTAATCTGCAGAGAGTACGGGACTTAGATTCCGAACAACCACAGTTCAATAGATACTCTTACGATCCTGAACCTGTTCCATCATGCAGAGATGATAACTTCGACTACAAACACTTTCTGTCAGTGAGAAAGTTTAAGGTTTTCAAAAACGATAGAACGCAGATTCACCCACTGGATTGGATTCAACAGTTTAGTTTTGCTCTTCCACCGACTTGGCCTGTAACACATAAACTTGAATTTATTTGCAGTTTTTTGGAAGGCGAACCGGCAACTCGTATGAGACCGATCGCGAGACAGTGTTACTCGGTAGAGGAATTTCAGAATGCTTTTCTGTCAGCGTACTGGTCGAAGACGACACAGCGCGGAATTAAAGACCAACTAATTAGTTTGCCAAACTATGAAAACTCAAATTTTCCCAGTGTAACGCAATTTTTTGAGCATATGGTACAACAAAACCAGTACCTAAGTGAACCGTACAGTGAATCCGCACTTATACAACTATGCATCTCTAAATTACCACGGTCATTACGAGTGTCACTTCTAACGGGCCAGCAAAAAGAAAACATTTCAGCATTCAGAGATCTTTTACAGCTCTTGGAAGTACAGCAATCCGATTATTCTTTTGTAAACAAAAACTTTTCGAGTAACAACCAAGGTCAACAACAGTACTACAATTATGATCAGGGACGTAATTCCAATCGGAAAGATAACAGACGTTTTAGGAACGACAACTACCAAAACTTTAATAACAGACAAAACTCTAATTATCAATACCGTCAAAATTTTCAGCAACAGGAACAACACTTTAGTAACAATAGAGGTGTTTCACAACAACAACATCAAAACCAGCCGGTTAACATACCTAACCAACAATGGAATACACAAGGTCAACCAGGCTTTAATGTTTTGCCGCGTGGACGTATAGCCCCTGGTCCAACAAATAGTAACGTACGTCAGCAAGGAAACAACTACGTACAAAGAAGACAGTATTTCAATTCCTATCGTAATGCACCGTATAGGAATGACTATTACGACAGACGTAAAAATAATGAGGACAATTTTCAGCGAACATCTAACAACAGTCGGTCATACCAACAGCAAAATCATACGCAAGAACATATTGTCATGAATGAACCCGACAGTAGGTACCATCCAGAGCGTAATACGCCTGGAAGAAGTAATAGAACAGTTCAAATAGTCGAAATGCCACAGAATCCTCCTAATAATAATAACACGTCAGATAGAATCTGACTAGATAATGTACAGGACGCATCTTGCAATAATACAAGCACTACCTTAGACACGCAAAGTGTTGTTCACGAAAATGTAATTACTTTTGACGACATCAGAGACACTCTTTTACAGGAAAGGCCAGTTATTCAGAAAACCATTTCACATCCTGTTATCGAAATTAAAATTGGTTCATCGAAATTCTCAGCAGTAATTGATTCCGGATCACCTATATCAGTAATAAATGAGGAGACTTTTAATGAGTGCAACAAAGAGAATACTTATCCGACATTACCTTTAGGCAAAACAAAAGTGAAAGGAGCAGTATCGAGTAAAGGAGTAGACGTTAAATTACAGACACATTTATCATTTTGTATCGCAGGTCACACGTTTCACTCTAATTTTTGGATTGTTCCTTTATTGACAACAGACGTTATTTTAGGCACGAATTTTCTGGTACAACACGAAGCAGTCATTGATTTTCAGAATTCTTATTTAATGTTAAAGGATGAAAATGTACAACTTGCTTTAGAATTTCAGCACTCATTATCTGCGGAAGAACAAACAATTAACCGCACAGAGGTCATTTCCGCAACACGTGACATAGACTGTAATCCCACATTGTTAACGGATACGTACGTACACAACTATAATACTCCAGACGAAATGGACTACGACGTAATACAAATGATTTCCGATAAAGTTAAAGAGAGTAGTGCAATTACAGACGACGAACGAACGCAATTACACAAAATTCTTTTACAGCAAGCTCCAGTTTTTGACAACATTCCTGGTACTATGTCCGGCTTTATGTATGAATTTCAAGTCAAACCGCATGACACATTTAAAGCAAAGCATTATCCTATTCCATACATTCACAGAGAACAGGTTAAAAAAGAATTGCAGGATATGCTCGACCAAGGAATTATAGAACCAGCAGTTAGTCCGTACATAAACCCGCTACATATTGTTAAGAAAAAAGATGGCTCACTTCGCCTTGTACTTGATTCACGTCACATTAATGACATTATTATTAATGAAACAGATCGACCACAGACATTAGAGGAACTTTTACAGAAATTTCACGGTACAGCTATTTATTCCACATTAGATTTGAAATCGGGATTTTGGCAAATTCAACTTCATCCGAATTGTAGAAAATATACAGCTTTTCTCTGTTTCGGCGACTGTTATCAATTTTGCAAACTACCGTTCGGCTTAACTATTTCTTCTGCAGCTTTTATTCGCGGTTTGAACACAATACTTCCGACAGAACTTAAAGACAGAATTACGACGTATGTAGACGATATTCTTATCGCAGAAGCTAACTGGTCTGAACACAATATGATTCTTGAACAACTGTTACAAACTTTTCATGCACAAGGACTCACAGTTAACCTCAGTAAATCGCACTTTGGCAAAACTTCTATAAAATTTCTTGGACACGTAATTTCAGCAGAAGGCATTGCACCTGATCCGGAAAAACTTCAAGCTCTACGTGACATTACTGTTCCTACAACAAAAAAGCAATTACGCAGTTTTTTGGGCTTAATTAACTTTTTTCGTAAATTTATTCATCATTCTGCTTTAGACACACCCAGATTATGTCAATTAACAGGTAAAAACAGTATTTGGTCTTGGGATAAGCAAGCACATTCTGAATTCATGAACTTGAAGCATGCTTTGTTGAATGCTCCACTTTTATCGCACCCCGATCTTACTAGAAATTTTTCCATTGCTACCGACAGTTCCAACACCGCCTTAGGCGTACACATTTTCCAGGAAATAGAAGAAGATGGTTCTACAGTAATTAAAAACATCGCATTTGCAAGTCGCATTTTGTCACCTGCTGAGCGAAATTATTCCGTTACAGAATTAGAAACATTATGTGTTGTATGGGCTTTTACGAGATTTAGGCACTTTCTTTATGGCAGACATACCACAGTTTACACAGATCACAGAGCGATACAATTTTTACTTTCAGCCAAATTCACTCACGATAGATTAAGTAGATGGAAACTGTATTTACAGGAATTTAATTTTACGATTGTTCACATTCCCGGCACACAAAATGTTATAGCAGACGCACTATCGCGTTCTCTCGGCAACAATCAGCAAGACGTAGCAACCAACTTCTGCAAAGCAAATTTCAGTGTCATGTACATTCAGCAAGTTGCATTTGAAAATTTTATTTCATCGTCATTACAGGACATAGCACAAGAACAAAATAAGGACAATGTGTGGAAAGAAATTAAACACCTTTGGCAAGATAGGAAAAATGTTACGATTAGGAACCACTACACTGTACGCAATGACATTCTGTTTCGCCGCTCTCATCCTGACAGCAACATTTGGTTATTATGCATTCCTGACGAACTGGTTAACAAACTAATTTGGTACACTCATTTAAGTTACGCACATTACGGAGCACGAAAATGTTTTCTTATACTGAGACAGAACTGTTATTTTACCAACATGGAAAAACGTATACGACGAGTTTTAGCTTCTTGTAAAATTTGCCAGAAAGCTAAATCAGACACCACTTCACATATTCCTCCTTTATATCCCATTATACCTGTTAAATTAAGACACATGGCCGCAGTAGATATTTTTGGTCCGATTCCGAGAACTAACAGAGGTTTTTGCTACATCTTTGTCGCTGTTGAGCTCACTTCAAAATTTGTTACTTTCACTCCATTACGCAAAGCTACTGCTAAAAATGTTTCGAAAGCATTTGTAAAACATTTTCTATTTCATGTAGGGCATGTAATGAAAGTAATTTCGGATAATGGATCTCAATTTCGTAGTAGTATATGGACACGCATGTTACGAGCTAGAAACATTTCTCCGATCTATATATCCAAGTACCACGCTTCTTCGAACCCTTGTGAAAGATTAATGAAGGAAATTGGTAAGCTGTGCAGAATATACTGCCACAAAAGACATATTGATTGGGATACACACATACTCTCATTCCAAGATGTAATTAATTCCATTCCAAATGAATCCACTATGCTATCTCCGACTGTTATACTGAAAAACGTTGAACCACCGAACAAAATTAAAGAATTAATAGAATTCCCCAAAAATCGTCGCCTACGACACCACGAAATAATTGACATTGCGCTGAACAACATCAAACGTGCCGCAGAGCGCCGGAGAAGACAGCAAAAACAGGTTTGTACACGCCGCGACTTTCACGTTGGACAGAAGATATTAGTACGTACACACTATTTATCCAGCAAATTAAAAGGTAAGTGCAGTAAATTTGAACTTCTATACGCAGGTCCGTATCGGATTCGCAGCATCCCTCACCCCAATGTTGTACACGTCGAAACTTTGAGAACCAGAAAATCGAAAGGCAATCACCATATCTCAAACATTAAACCGTTTATTGAGTGAAACCACTGTATGATTCAACACACTATGATGCCATTTACTAATGCAATTAATTCACCTGACTAATTATTGATGATTATCGTATTTTTTTCTTGGCAAGTGCCCGGCAAGGTAAGGTTAGCAGGTCGCTTTTCTTGTCGTCACACATCAGACCGTGCACATTTTCCATTTTTTTGTGTATATGACTGTACTCCAGTTTTGTTTGTATGCACTATGAAATAGTTAAGATATAACACACACCAGTCGACTTTGACATTTTTTTTGCCTTATGACATCTCAACATCGTGACTGTTTCACATTTTTTTGCTACTGCATTGTATTATTCTGTGTACATTTTTTCGCATCCGAACACTGTCAATGTCTTGGACATATTACGTTTTCTGTCATGTTATGCTGTATGGTTAATTGTGTCACCATAAACCAGTCATTATTTAGTGGGTATAGGATTTAAATGCAAGACATTAATCTTTGTTCATCAATTTCAGAAAGGAATGATGATTCTAAGAAATAAATTTAACATAAATGGGAATTTCACCTACGGAATAAACGAAAGGAGATGCAATAACTTTATGAGGAAGAGTAAATGGATCAGGATTAACAAACATTAACAAGAATATACTATACTCATCGAAGAATAGCAGTCTTAACTAATTTTTTCTTTCAGAATACAAAGTGATTGATGCAGGCTGTCAGACTGAACTACACATCTTAGTTTTAGTGATGAAATATGCTAGAGATAAGGAATAGTTATGAAATGAGTAATGAAGTGATTTTTTGCAGATGATAGTGAATACTGATGAATAATGATGAAGGAAATGGTATTATGAATAATGAAGTTTTTCTTTACAGGTGATGGTAATAGTGAAGTTATGATAATATGGATAATGGATAATGAAGTTTTTTCTTTACAGATGAGGATAATGTTGAAGTTATGTATTTATGCTACGTAGTTATTTAAGTATTTGTTGCAGTTTGCTTTGACAGCAGGTGTTACATTGCATAGTAGGATGACGGAAAGTTTTGGAAAGGACAGCTATGGAACACATTTTATACACATTTCACTACTTGTTAATTCGAAGTTCACTACTTTTCAGCATAGTGTGCGTTTCTTCTTTCAGGTCAATAATCCGTTTTTGTATTTTTTCCAGGAGAAGTTTTTCATGACACTTACTAAACCTGTTACTTATTATACCTGTTCTAGTACTTGCATTTTTATATTTTTTACCCATTTGTGTTTATCATTTATAAATGTGATCACATGTACTGCCTTGTTACATAATCTTGCTACAGCTGACTCATGACGAATGACGTTACCTATCCTCATTTGCAGCAATAGGTCAAAAGCAAAAAGTATTATGCCTCAGCAATTAATTATCGATCCCAACGCAATGCATTGCTACCAAAAAAATGTATTACCAGTCCCACATAATGTCACTAGTTTATGATAATTCTGAATAATACTGATCAACTCTAAATAGCATGTCACTCGAGTAATGACCTCTTAATGAGACTATATTCAAAATAATGCTTTGTCACTAGCTAATAACTGCCACTGTTTATTGTAATGCCTGTGATTACTAATGATTTGACTGTAATTAACTGATTTTTAATAATGACTTTGTAATGATCTGAATAATACTGAATGATGAACTATGTTTTATTCTATTCAATACTTGATGGCCACTGAGTGCCAATAATTAATGTCAATCAACAAAATTGTTATTAATTATGCCATTAATTAACTCCTGTTTTCAATGTTCATACTTTGTAATTGGAAATAAATGTGATTGTTTAATAATGCTTTGTAATTAGGAAAAGACTAATGATTCTTAATAGATTGGAATGACACATAATTAATTAACTATGGTACTGTTTAATAATGCTTTGTAATTAATTAAGGCTAATAATTCTTAGTATATTGAAATGACAAATGATTAATTAATTAACTGTAATTAGACAAATGATTAATTAACGACAAATGATTAATTAACTGTAATTATACAAATAATTAATTAACTGTAATTAGACAAATGATTAATTAACGACAAATGATTAATTAACTGTAATTATACAAATGATTAATTAACTGTAATTAGACAAATGATTAATTAAAGACAAATGATTAATTAACTGTAATTAGGAGAAGGTTAATGATTCTTGATTATACTCTGTAACTGAAAAGAATGCGATTATTTCATAATGCTTTGTAACCAGGAAAAGAAGGCTACTGATTCTGTGTAAAACAATTAATGAACATTTTTCTGTAATACTACATACTTGGTACAGAAATGTTCAATAACTGGGCTATGAATGCCACGAACTATCAATGAAGACTGTAATTGTCAATATTATGTGACTTGATGTCCTTCACCTCATAAGCTGACTACCCTGAATTACTGCAATGTCCATTTGTCCTGTTTATCCCAGTGATCATGGAGCACTATATTTGGTTTTGCACTAATTCTACGTTGGTGTGCCTTGTCAGAGTGTGGTGTTGACACGACATGCTGTCCACCACCATGAGCGATGAAGACATTATTATGGTCCCACTGTTTGGTGTACCTAATGTACTGCCAAAATGAAAACATGGAACATTACTACGACAGTTCAGTGTCTTGGCTACACTGATAAATTCTGATGGGAAAAGAACTTCAAGTTGTGTCACTTGGTGTTGTACTACTGT
This sequence comes from Schistocerca serialis cubense, assembly GCF_023864345.2. Taxonomy (NCBI): domain Eukaryota; kingdom Metazoa; phylum Arthropoda; class Insecta; order Orthoptera; family Acrididae; genus Schistocerca; species Schistocerca serialis. The sequence continues at coordinate 630,300,739 of NC_064643.1, read as the reverse complement.
GGAAAGATATGGACTTTCAGAGCAGCTGTGTGCAATCTAAAGTGCTACAACCATGATGCAATCCTTCCCTTTCCTATCCTGATTCTTGTCACATAAAAAAAAAAATTTTTTTTTGGTAACATCATTTATGTTCATAGGTTATACATTTTTCGATTCGCTAAACTCCAGTGTGAGTACACTTATGTCACTGGTCGACATGATGTTTGCCATTATGTTTATTTGTTGTGAAAATACTAAAGACATTTTTCAGTGCATGTGCACTTTGGACATGAATTTTTTTTTTGCCATTATGTTTATTTGTTGTGAAAATGCTAAAGACATTTTTCAGTGCATGTACACTTGTCAACATAATATTTTTTGCCAGTCTGTTTATTTGTTCTGCATATGCTAAAGAATTTTTTCAGTGCCTGTGCACTTTATCTGTCAAATAATTTGTATATATTTTTCTGATTTGCTACTATGTTTTGTACTCACATTTTGTCTTTGTCTGATATATTTTGTACTTAGTGCGTGTGCACAACATTTACTTTATGTACTACATCTAATTATTCTTGCCAGTCTGTTTATTTGTTCTGCATATGCTAAAGAATTTTTTCAGTGCCTGTGCACTTTATCTGTCAAATAATTTGTATATATTTTTCTGATTTGCTACTATGTTTAGTATTCACATTTTGTCCTTGTCTGATATATTTTGTACTTAGTGCGTGTGCACAACATTTAAATATTCTGTAAGTTGTAGGATTTTGTTAATTAAAGAAAAATTTTGCCGCGCTTGGCAAGTCCAAATGACTCACCATCGCTGCCAAATTTTTGCCCCCCGAGTGGAGGGTTATGAAACACGTATGTAACGCAGCAGCGATGGCGAGGCATTGTAGCATCTGTGACCAGAGTGTATGCGCTTGACCGCGCGAGTGTTGCGAGCGGTTCTCAGTCAGTAGTAGTCTTTGCGAGTTAGTTGTCGCTATGCAGAGTAGCAGTCAGTCTGTCGTTGCGAGTCTGTCAGTTCAGTCGTTGCGAGTCTGTAGCTCTGTCTAGTTGAGAGCAGTACTGAGTCTGTAGTCGTCATGCAGAGCGGTCGGTCAGTAGTAGCAGCCCAGTGTGGTTGTGTGATGTAGGCGGTCGGCAACAATGGTCAAGATGTGGAATCAGGTATACTGTTAATTAATATAATCATTAGATAATGAAAAATTTTATTTATTGTAATTATTCTCCAACAAGTCTCCCAATAATAATTTTTTTATTTCAAAAGCATTTTCTCAAAAATTTAATTTTTTATTGAACTCAAGATTTCGTTGCACTTCCCATTTCATTCCACTTCTTTTGAAGAAAAATTTCACTAGAATCAAAAAAAAAAAAGAGAATATTATTATTTGCAATGCAGTTCCTCCAAGCGGTGCGCAACAACAAGAGCAGATATGTGACATCCATTTATTCTGAGGTAAGACTTTAATTCTGATTGTTTTACACAGGGCCAAAGACCGATATTTCGGTTTAATTGAATTTTCTTGTCACTGAATGGACTTTAATTTTTTGAAGGATTTATAATTGAGTCAGATTGCGTATTTTCACATTTTTGTTGCCATTGTCAGTACATTTGATTGTGGGCAAGTTACGCATAGAGTAATGTCCATCAGCATTTCTAATTAGTATCGTCCTTTTTCTTTAAAAATTTTTGTGGGGAGGTTACACTTGGCCCCCATTTCTATTGAGTATTGCTATATTTTCTTTCTTTAAAAATTGCGGTGGGGAGGTTACACTGTGTGTGTAGACTGCATTTTGATAATGTGTTTAACAGTGATATTAGAGAAGTGTAGGTGATAATAGTCACTCCTGTGGAGTTCATTTATCATAATATCGCCAGTATCTGTTTTATCTGCTTTTATTATAGCCTCCTGGTCTTTGAACAAACCTTTTTGACTGTTATTAGGCTATAAGCTATTTATGAGTACAATGGGAATCATACAGCCAACCAGATGCACGTTAAATGTTTATTCAAACCTTTACCTAGGTTTCGACAGATATAAACCTCTCTCTTCAGAAGAAGTAACAACTCGTGTTACATACTGTGTGAAACGACAAAGGAAGTAATAAGTCTTAACAATAAAACGATGTATGTAAATGCAATGGCTTTACCATGGCTTAGTCAACTGTGAATATGATCCATTTAAAATCTAAAGCTCTGTTACTTGTAGGATAATACACTGTCTATAGTTAACTTTGCCTTTTTAAATCCATATCCTTTCTTCAGCTAGAATTAGTGAAAGTATTATGAGAAAAAAGAATAAACATTCCCTTTTTGTAGGAGACACAATCTGGTGGCCAAGGGCAATTCACGTTGCAAGTTAGCACGCCCCTTAATGAAGACTCTGTCTCATTGATCGTGTAAGGTAAGGGTGGTGCGTCCAAGCAGAATGAATTGATGGCGCAGGTTCACTGAAGGCGAACTTCAGTTGATAAAATGAATTTTGCGCTTCCCCGCTCGGAGATTGCGGAACTTTCTTCCAGTACTCAAGGTTGAAAGTACACATTTCTCTCCGGCCAGTTCTCAAAATGCGCCGAGATTGCAGTTCCTCTTAGAGACAATGGGAAAGAGGGGATGGAAGTTGGTCGCGGGAGGGGTACGGGAGCGCCATGTTTGTTGTCCGTGGTGAGCGCGGAGGCGGCCAGATACACTTCGCCTCCTCCGTCATACGGCGCCAGTGTCACAGAACCATTCCCGTCTTTTGTCCGACGATTGCGGGCGGGGTGCGGGGGCCTGTGTCGGAGGAAGCTGCGTGCTCGGGGCAGGGGTGCGAGGGAAGAAGGGGGCGGTGGCGGGGGTCGCGGTCGCGTCTTCACTGTTCGCCGAATCAATGTGCCGGCGCGAACACAGCTGGTCCGGGCCGCCGACCTCCCGGCACTGTGCACTTTCCCCACCTCGTGCTGTTCCTCGGAGGCCTAGAGGCCCGCGGCCGTTTTACATGTCCGTCACTCACTGGAAATGTATTCATCTCGTTCTGTCTTCTTTATTGCGCTACTTGTTAGTGAAAGTAAGACTTACGAAAAATCAAGACGTTTCCACAGTTGGCTGATCTAGGAAAAAAAATTATATGAAAAAACATTCCCTTGCTGTGGAAGATGTAATGTGATGGCTATGGACCACTCAAATAACAAGCTATTGCAGTTTACCACTTCCGTTAATGAATGTACTGTCTCATTATCAATAATTTTCTCACATGACATACTGAAAGCCATGGATCAAGGCAGTCAGGTAAACACAGTATATATTGGCTTCCGAAAAGCACTTCACTCAGTACCAGACACACGCTTAAAACATATATGGGCTATAATGGATAGGGAAGATAATACATGTGGGGTCTCGGCTGAAATTTGTGACTGGATTGAGCATTTCCAACCAGAGAAGACATGGCATGTTGTCTCGGACGGAGAGTCATCGGTAGATGTAGAATTAACTTCAGGAGTGCGCCAGGGTAGCGTGCTGTTCATGGTGTACAGGGTGACTCAAAAGTCTGTTACCATTTGAAGATGTGCAAATACACGGAATAATGTAGGTAGAGAGGTAAAAACTGACACACATGCCTGAAATGGCATGGCGTTTTACTGAAACGAAAAATGAGTGCAAAAACTGCCCGACAGATGGCGCTGGACAGCAACACTTCAGTGTTGCCGCATAAGGATTGCGTACACACTAAAGAGCCAAAGAAACTGGTACACCCGCCTAATATCGTGTAGCGCACCCGCGAGCAAGCGGAAGTGCTGCAACACGACATGGCATTGACTGGACTAATGTCTGAAGTAGTGCTGGAGGCAACTGACACCATGGATTCTGCAGGTCTGTCCATAAATCCGTAAGAGTACGACGAGAGAAGATCTCTTCGGAACAGCGCGTTGCAAGGCATCCCAGATATCCTCAATAATGTTCATATTGGGGAGTCTGGTGGCCAGCAGAAGTGTTTAAATTCAGAAGAGTGTTCGTGGAGTCACTATGTAGCAATTATGGAAGTGTGGGGTGGCGCACTGTCCTGCTAGAATTGTCCAAGTCCGTCGGAATGCACAATCGACGTGAATGGTTGCAGGTGATCAGACTGGATGCTTACGTACGAGTCACCTGTCAGACTCGTATCTAGACGTATCAGGGTTCCCATATCACTGAAACTGCACACGCGCAGAGCCTCCACCGGCTTGAAAAGTCCCCTACTGACAAGCAGGGTCCGTTGGATTCATGAGGTTGTCTCCGTACCCGTACACGTCCATCCGCTCGATACAATTAGAAGAGACTCGTCCGACGAGGCAACACGTTTCCAGTCATCAACAGTCCAATGTCGAGGTGTTGACGGGCCCAGGCGAGGCGTAAAGTTTCTTGTCGTGCACTCATCAAGGGTACACGAATGGGCCTTCGGCTCCAAAACCCCATATCGATGACGTTTCGTTGACTGGTTCGCACGCTCACACTTGTTGATGGCCCAGTATTGAAATCTGCAGCAATTTGCGGAAGGGTTCAACATTGTCACGTTGAACAACTCTCTTCAGTCGTCGTTGGTCCCGTTCTTGCACGATCTTTTCCCGGTCGCAGCGATGTCGGAGATTCGATGTTTCACCAGATTCCTGTTATTTCTACAGCTACATCTATGAAAATTGTTATCTGACTTCTCGGATAAAATTAAAAAATATGTATTTCAGTGTTTTATCGAAATTCAACCCGTAAGGGGACGACTTAGAATTAGAATTAGGGGATGAATATTTTTATGAAAATATTTCTTTATATTAAAACACTTTAAAATGTAAATCTCTGAAAAGTGGTATTTGACTTCTAAAGATGTATGTGTTAGGGGACGAAAGTTTTTATGGAAGTATAAAAAAAAGAACACAAAAGGCAGATAGAAGTGCTGAAATTAAAAAGGGCTAAGGTAAGGATACATTCTTTGTTCGGTACAGTTCAAGAATGTACAGCGTACAATTCATTGCTAACGGCCGTCTGAATAGGTCGATATGTCTACTGCGATTGAAAATTGAGAAAACAGAATTCCGTGCTGTTATTAAACTTTTTCATTTGAAAGATCAAACGTGAGATTTACATTCAGGATGAAAGGATATCAACCAACGACACAGACATCCTCCGTGAAAGTTAGGAAGAATTACAGGCTGCTGAGTCCGGAAAATATACTGACAGTAAACGAAAGAAAGGCAAAATTATTAATGTGGAGCATAAACTGGACTTAACATCAGAATTGGCGCGTCGTGATAGACGAGGTAAAGGAATTCATATGCCCCTAAAACTAAATAACGGTAAAAGGTTCAAAATGGTTCAAATGGCTCTGAGCACTATGGGACTTAACATCTGTGGTCATCAGTCCCCTAGAACTTAGAACTACTTAAACCTAACTAACCTAAGGACGTCACCCACATCCATGCCCGAGGCAGGATTCGAACCTGCGACCGTAGCAGTCGCGCGGTTCCGGACTGAGCGCCTAGAACCGCTAGACCACCGCGGCCGGCCAACGGTAAAAGCACAAAGCAAGGAGGCACAAGACAAAGTCTCACGCAGGCAAAGAGAGCATTCCTCGCGAAGGAAAGACTATTAGCATGAAGCACAGCCCTCAGTTAGAGGAACACAGAGTATTGTATGGAAGGGAATCGAGATCGTGCGAAAACACGAAAAGAACAAAATCGAAGTTTGAAATTTTTACCGGGACAATGGCACAAAGGCTGGCGATCAGGAACTTTGTGAAATATCATCTCCGTCTGTCAAGTGGCTCTGGGAATCTTGAAGGTCTCTTAACTTGTAGGTATCAGAGTATTTACTGTTTCTTGTCTTGTGTTTTTACCCAAACACCAGTTCGAAACGTGTTTTATTCTTATCTTATACCGTACTCCTTGCATTCATTGTCGCTTAGCCTGTTCCAACTCTGCCCCATGGAGCGTAGTCGATGGGGAGAACACGTCAGGTCGTTGGCAGGTGCAGCTGGGCTACCCGTCATGTAGGCCCACGGCACGCATTCTGCGTAAGCACGAGCAACTTGACCACTCCTGCCCGGAGCGCGAGGCCGCGACAGCAGGGCGGCCACTCCAGCTGCAACAGCTGTTAGGCAGCACCCACATTATGTCGTGATAAATGGAGACTGATGTCGTACCAGTATCTGAACTCAGCTCTCACTTTTCCAAACAATCGTCTTAACCGTTCGACCCGACTCAACAGTTCATTGTCACTGATGTTTGCTTCCAGAACACAGGCCAACGGGAAATTTTTTTTGACAAACTGTTTTTAGTTTGATAGCTGATATTTATATATTTTATGAGCTGAATCCAAATCTAGCCTTAGTTTTTTGTATCACCCATAGTTTTCGAGCAATATGCTTTTTATTATATAGTATAAAAATCCTACGCTATATGATAAATGGGGAAATTAGTGAAACGTTTTGTTACAGCATGGTTTGTATTAACAGTAAGCTACTTAAAACAATGATATGTGTTAATAGAGGTTTCACTTGTCAGCTGGAATTTGTATTTTCTTTCTTTTTTTTTTTTATTGGAAGCTTCTTGTGTAGCTTTTTCTACGATGAGTCGCTTACTGAACTTTTCGGTGAAGTGACCAACATGTTAGTGTTCCAGCGGCCTTGATAGCGTTTTTCCATCACTAAAGTGCGCGTCATTTATGACGGCGGCCGAGTTTAGGTTCGTTCTGCGCATCTGACGTCAAAAAACACAGTCAGCCAACGAACAGAGAACGACGTTGCCAGAGCTCGATTGCAGTGCAGAGCACGGACGAGTGTCTTCAGTTTTAGAAAAGTTCAATCATAAATAATGTAATTGAACAAAAGCAATGTCTTGATAGCAGACTTCCTTTTATAGAAAGTGTGGAAAAAGCATTCTTTATACCAATTGCTCCATATTCTATTAATTAATTAAACCAAACAAGCAATAAGCCCCCTAATTCAGACGATAGCAAGGAAAGGTGTTTGTATCATTCTCACTAACTGCTTTTTCGCAATAAAGATCAACGGTAATTGTTTATTTCCTATTGTAATTCGACGAAACGTGAGTAATTCATAATCATACCAACAGTGTTTGTCGGTATTCTGCGTGATGTTTTAAAGTCCTCTGAGAGATTCATTGAATGATGAGCTGCGTTAGCGTAATGGTTAAAGTGTATGGCTACTAAGTGGTAGGTTCTGAGTTCAAACCTTAATCAGTGCTTAATATTTTCTTTATTTTAAAAACAATATCGAAGTGTCTTACTTCATGAATTTTATTCGTTCAAATGTAATTTTTTGAAATTTTTAGTGGCAACTAACATCGACCATACGGAAAGTATACGCTATGGACTTTTACCTCTGTAAACTCTTCAAAATTTCGTGCAGTGGTTTACTACATCTAATGCTGCACAATAACGGAGTTGAACATCGAAACAAAATTAAGTCATTTATGGGGGGGGGGGAGGTATCAGTCAAATTTTTGGGCCATATAGTTTTTGTGAAATCGAATGATGTGTGTCAAAGCAGTCGAAACACCATGTGTCTGCACAGGCGAACAGTGCAATGATGACAAAATCGCGAACATCGTGGAATGCGGGGAGCACGTCTCTGTAGCAGCGAAAGGGTTAATGCGGCCATGGTGGCTTTACTTCATAAACTGCGCGCTCCCCTCTAAACGTGAGTTTGCGAACTATACTATGGCGCTGCTCCTCTTGGCGCGTACAACTGGCAACGCAGCAATCTCCCGCGTCTGGGCGGGCATGCGCGAACCGCCAAGATAAAAGAATTGAACTATAGTTTTGGATGAATCAATAAACCGCCTCCAATCTTCCTTTTTGTATTCAATACCAAATTCATTCATCAAACCGAAAATGTCTGAGCAATACACTAAATCACCTTCTTATTGAAAAAACTTGGTAAATTACTGCTCTCTCTTTCTATACATGTATATGTTGGTTCCAACTGCCAATAAGTTCTTTTCTTTTAATCTAGAGTCAAGCAATTCAGCTTTTACTGTCGTTAAGCCCAAATCCCTAACCAAATCGTTAAGCTCGGTAGGAGTAAACAATTTCGGCTCTAGACTTTCTGAATTACAATGGAATTCATCATCATCCGGTTCATCTAAATCAGATTGCACATCAGAAAATATTTCTGTTGGAACAGAATTTAAATCGTCTGGTGATTCAGCAACCGGTAAATCTACACCAGCTGCGGTCGCAGGTTCGAATCCTGCCTCGGGCATGGATGTGTGTGATGTCCCTAGGTTAGTTACGTTTAAGTAGTTCTAAGTTCTAAGGGACTGATGACCTAAGATGTTAAGTCCCATAGTGCTCAGAGCCATTTGAACCAAATCTACACCATGCCCTACTGGTCGGATGACGGACGGAAGGTTAGGGTAGCTTACTACCTTCTTGTTTTTCGAATTATGACCAGTAATATCAACATTGCAAAAGTAGCAATCATCGGAATGATTTCTTGGCTCCCCCCATATCATAGGAACAGCAAATCTAAAGACTTTTTTCTCCTTACTGGACCATTTTCTCTGATCTTCAACACACACATATCCTATCTTAAGCAGCGCCCAAGATTTATCGTGATCAACAAGTTTAAATCCAAACGATGATACATAAACATTTTTCACAAAATCTGTAATGTTTCTTTGGTGTTTTCAATCACAAATTCACCACAAATATAGCAAAAACTGTCAGCAGAGTTTTTACAATCACGATTAGGCATTGTGCTGAGCACATGCACAGGAAACGGGAAAATGAGGTTAGGTTGACAGTAAACAAAACACCATCTGTTAACACAAAAATAGAATCGACTTTTTTTAGCCTCGACTTTTTTTAGCCAGAAAATGTTTTTCAGCAGTCCTACCAACGTCATCTACATTCATTACACCTCCTATTTAAATTATTTTAACTACATAAAAGCTGTTAAATTCTTTTAAAAAAATCGCTTAATTTAATAAATTTAACAGTATAATGCGAAGAAATGGTAGGCGATGCAGTTTTTTAAGTAACATATTTGGATTTCCCACACTAAGAAAATAAGAATAAGGTATTTTCAGCAAAAACTTTTTCGATCGTTGGTCTGTGTTAATTGTCAGCATTAGAACCAGAGGTTCTCCCATGGCTTTGGGAACAGTACAATTTGGGGAACGAATTTCATGGAGCTTATCCTGTCATCAGGACATATGACCAGTGAATCAGTTTAAGCTAAATGACATGAATGAAATCAATGGGTATGAAATCAGGTGAATACAACTACGTCCAAAAACGCTGTCACAGAATGTTCCTACATTCAGTGTTTTTCATCACTGAATAGATTTAATCGCATTTAACTGATTTCACCCCCCCCACTGATCCGATTCCTTTCATTTCCGTGAAATTAATACAATTAGTGGGTCTGTTGTTTCAGTACACTGTAAAAACTGGATAATTTGTAAAGCATTTGACGAGTGAGGGTATCCCATAGTTGAATGCTTTCAAAACGGGACGTCTTGTGCAAAAACTTGAGATATATGGGGGGACTGGGAGTAAATTAGAACGTAAAGGCCGAGGCTCTCGTGGCTGTTGTTCATGCAGGACAGCAGTATTGAGGACAAATGCGCAGTATGATGATCATTGAGACCACAATTAAACAAATGTAATGTGTGATGATCTTGTCTTCGGAATGTGCTCAATCAGGATGGAACTCCGAACAGAGCTAAAGTGACGCTAGGGCGCTATGTCAACTAATTACTGCACACAGGACACAGATCCGATCATACAGAACGTCACGTAAGTCAAAAGAATCACAGAAGAGTGTGTAGTGGTAAGCTGACGAACAGTGGAAACCGGGTAATGCATTAGGTCAGAAAAAATAAATTTACTATTAACAGTTACGAGAGCTCCTTGGTTTTGTGCAATCAGGTGCATCCTCTGGAGCATATACACTGAAGTGCCAAAGAAACTGGTATAGGCATGCATATTCAAATAAAGAGAAACAGAATATGGCGCTGCGGTCGGTAAGGCCTATATAAGACAGCAAGTGGCTGGCGCCGTTGTTACATCGGCTACTGCTGATACAATGGCAGGTTATCAAGATTTAAGTGAGTTTGAACGTGGTGTTGCAGTCGGTGCAAGAGCGATGGGACACAGCATCTCCGAGGTAGCGATGAAGTGAGGATTTTACAGTACGACCGTTTCAGGAGTGTACCGCGAGTATCAGGAATACGGTAAAACATCAAATCTCCGACAACGCTGCAGCCGGAAAAAGATCCAACAAGAACGGCACCAACGACGACTGAAGAGAGTCGTTCAACGTGACAGTAGTCCAACTCTTCTGCAAATTGCTGCAGATTTAAATGCTGGGTCATCAATAAGTGTCAGTGTGTAAACCATTCAACGAAACATCATCGATATCGGCTCTCGGAGCCGAAGGCCCACTCGTGTACCCTTGATGACTGCACGACACAAAGCTTTAAGCCTCGCCTGGGCACGTCAGCACCGACATTGGACTGTTGATGACTGGAAACATGCCGCCTGGTCGGACGAGTCTCGTTTTGTAATTGTGTCTAGCAGACGCATGTGTTCAGGTATGGAACAACCTCATGAATCCATCGACCCTGTATGTCAGCAGGGGACTTTTCAAGCTGGTGTACGCTCTGTAATGGTGTAGTTGGAGTGATATTGGACCTGTGATACGTCTAGATACGACTCTGACAGGTGACGTGTACGTAGGCATCCCGTCTGATCACCTGCATGCATTCATGTCCATTGTGCATTCCGACGGACATGGGTAATTCCAGCAGGAAAATGCGACATACCCCAAGTCCAGAATTGCTTCAGAGTGGCTCCAGGAACACTGTTCTGAACTTAAACACTTTCGCTGGCCACCAAACTCCCCAGACATGAACATCATTGAGCACAGCAACGTGCTGTTCGGAAGAGATCTCTACCCTCCTGTACTCTTACGAATTTATGGACAGCCCTGCAGGGTTCATGGTGTCCGTTTCCCCCAGCACTACTTCAGACATTATTCCAGTCAATGCCACTTCGCGTCGCGGCACTTCTGCGTGCTTGCGGGGACCCAACACGATATTAGGCAGGTGAATCAGTTTCTTTGGCTCCTCAGTGTACATTTCCGTAGCAGTGAAAATGCCAAGTTTCACTATCTAATACCCCTACATATATGGTTTGGAAAGCATTTGTATGAACTTTAGAACTCCGTTTGCCAATAGAGCAGGCTGCTCTTTGAAACATACTCCACCATCATCCACTTTAACATTTGGGACAAAAAAAATGGTTCAAATGGCTCTGAGCACTATGGTACTTAACATCTCAGGTCATCAGTCCCCTAGAACGTAGAACTACTTAAACCTAACTAACCTAAGGACATCACACACATCCATGCCCGAGGCAGGATTTGAAACTACGACCGTAGCGGTAGCGCGGTTCCAGACTGTAGCGCCTAGAACCGCTCCGCCACCCCGGCCGGCCTTGGTTCAAATGGCTCTGAGCACTATGCGACTTAACTTCTGAGGTCATCAGTCGCCTAGAACTTAGAACTAATTAAACCTAACTAACCTAAGGACATCACACACATCCATGCCCGAGGCAGGATTCGAACCTGCGACCGTAGCGGTCGCTCGGCTCCAGACTGTAGCGCCTAGAACCGCACGGCCACTCCGGCCGGCCCGGCCGGCCTTAATTCTGGCAACAGTTAAAAGCTGTAACCATTCGATTCCCAAGAACTTCAAGGCAATGAGTCACAGGTGATGTAACATGGCATGACTCCGATTCATTCAAGTGTTTCAGCTAGTTTTTCAATTAATATTAAGTAAACAGCACAATCCTCTTACAGTCACTCATACCTGTTCGTACACTCCAGAGAAGGAGAAAAAGCCGGAAAGGGCTTACAGCTGGTTTTTGCAGCAATCAGCTGGAAGCCAGTTCGCGATTTCCGGAGCCGTGGCCGCCTTAAGCGGCTGTGACACTCGCCTATCTGCCGCGGCTGGCAGCTCCAGCGCCGTGCTCTGTCGCTCACCCTACCCGGATAGAAAAAAAAATCACAATCTGACGGAGGGATAAATCAGGCGGGCTTGTTTATCATTCCTGTTGCGTCAGATGACAAATTGTCGCGATGCGCAAACAGTGGCGCCACAAAACAACGAAAATTAATCAGCACTGCGGCGCGCTGTGATTTACGCGGGTCGCGCACAGTATTAGCGTGAAAGGAGGTTGTGGCAGCGAAGAGCGACTCACTGTCGCACTGTACATCCGCTGAAAGCTTGTTACTATCGAAAAACAGCCCTGCATGCAATAAAACGCCTCTATCTATTACATCATATTAATTCATATATGGGAGGGGTGCGGGGGGAAGATGGTAATGCTCGCCGCGTCCGTGGTATTTTCAATAAAGCCCCCCTGTCTCATTCTAAATGGCGAGTACCTCAGCAAGCTCAGCCTTTGTTTGCTGGCCACGGGCTTGGCGAACCCGGGTTTCCTGAGCTGGGGGCTGGTTAGCGCCGCCAGTCCACTGTCACCGTAAGCGCTGGGCAGTGAACACCGTGCAATGCGGTGGCGGAACGTTGTGTCTCATGGGACCGGGGATCTAGGCTAAATCGTCCAGATCATGAGGATGGTGACAACCTCTACATAAATCCCCTCCCTCAACCTCAAGGTGTGCTCTCGTCAGACGCATGGCTGCTGAGACGGAACAGTCGATATGCGCAACCTCTGAGGAATCTGCCGCACTTCAGTTACACAGGTTGGGGCAGAGCAACTTTCTTATTTGAATTTCAGGCCCTGGAGCGACGGTTGCTCCGAGGATAAGGTAGGCACATTAGAGCGACAGGGCGGAGCGAAAAGTCATAATTCCGATTTGTTTAGTTAGCACCACGCAGTGGACGAAGGTAAAGGCAATGTTCTCTGTCGGGACACACTTTTCTAACGGTTGTTCAGTCACCGCCATGTAACGAACATTGTATACCCATTTCAATATTGCTCCCCGTGGTCCGATTGTTTCATGGGTAAACAACTTTGATGATCTGAAAAAAAATACATTCTGGGTTTCCACGAATAGCAAGGTCACACAAAACACTGACATGATAAGACTTTCTGATCTGAGATTCACTCAGCACTTTGTTTGCAGACATGCTCCTACTGGTGCGTTGTCTGTTCGTTCTGTGAGGCGGAGCCTTCATGATGTACTAAACTTTCATCCCTGCAAATTAGCTGTGGTACAGGAACTAATAATAATGTCATTGTAGCACACCAGCGCGATGCAAATCTTCCAAGTGGACGCCACTTCGGCGAAATGCGTGTCCGTCAGCCAACGGCAACCGGATTTCCTGGGATGCTCACCCATCCAAGTATTCACCGAGCCAGAGTTGCATAACTTCGGTGATCGGGCGGTAATCGGTGTTACCAACGCGACAAGGTCGTTGGCGTACAGGAACTTAATCCACGCGGTTTTGTTTCTCGACATAATCCATGTGAGGCGCTTCTTGTCATACCTCACAACCCATTTGTTTTCTTCAGTGATGAGACTCAATTCCATCTTTCGGGATCTGTAAATAAGCATATCATGAACTATTGGAGCGCTTCGTCATCGTCCGCTACATTCCCAACGTGTAACTGTTTGGTGTGCACTATCGCGAGTTGGAATAAGTGGTCCATGGTTCTTGAAGAAACCGAACGGGTAGTGTAGAAACTCCTGACTGCCATTATGCCAACATGATTCAGGAGTTTTTCCTGCCAACACTCAATGAGATGGACATGGGAGATGTACGGTTTCAGCAGGACGATGCGACGGCATACACAGCGCTTGGGTCAATGGCTGTTTTACGGTATCACTTACCAGAACGGATCTCCTTTAGGGGCGTCTGCACTGATTTAGCCCCCCCCCCCTCACTATTGTTTATGGGGCTGTCGAAAATCACTTGTTTACAACGATCGTCCTTGACTCTCGCTTACCTGATGAACGACATTCGTCAAGCTGTCGCCAATATACCCGTCGATACGCTGGGAAGAGCTCAACGAAACTTCCGAGATCGATTAGCGGAGTGTATTGAGAATAATGGACGCCCTCTGCCCAATATTTTTAAAACTATGTAAACATAAAATCTAATCGTTGTTCTTCATACTGTCCTTAGAATTAAATGCATATCTGCTCTACGTTTTTTTGTAATTGAGTTTGTAAGTAAGCAAGATGTTCTGTCCCATCCTATATAATGCTTACTCGCGCATGCTGGGCGCTCTGGGTGGACCATTGTTCCCCTAAGCTGCTCAAGGGACCGAGATAGAACCCACGAACTTATCCCATCAACCACCACTGGTGGATATCAACGCCCAACTAACAAGAGGGCTCGTGTGGCCTGTCTTTCTGACACAAGGATTATTCAAAGTACTTTCATTTATAGTCATAGCACGTATGCTTGTTAAATAGCTAAAACGATGGAGGGTAGCTTTGAGAAAGTGTCACCGATCTGCATTCAAAAAAAGATTTAGAGATTATTGCTGGCACTTTGAAATCAGTCAAACGACTAAGAAAAGGGACACCGTTGGTTGAAATTTCCCAGCAAGCAACGAATCTCCAGACAGCTAAATGGCTCGAGGAGTTCGCAGTCGAAACGGAAACACTTTGTACCACAGCAGAGGTGTGTCATGTAGAGATTCCCAAAGAGGAACTGAAAGATGAGTGGCATCAAGAATCTGTCACTGAAATGACAAATATAATGAAACGGTTAGATGGCGAACTGATCAAATCAGACTCCTTTATTCATATATTCAGTAGCACAACACATACCGAGCACATCAAAACAGGTTTCGTTTGCTTTAATTTGGGGCCTTACCTCCCCATCTCAAGAGGCAGTATTAAATGCCAACGCTTGGAGCACACCACTCTAGCGTGTAAGCTCGTGGCAATTGTGGTAAAGCCGCCCAAGAAAGCATCGTTTGTTTATTTCCCCTGAAGTGTGTTAATTGCTCTAGGGGTCACTCTGTCTGGAGTATACGCTGCAGCGTCTACCTTGAAGAAACTAAGATATAGGGAGCTCAAAACAAAGAGGCGTATCCTGCATAGTGAGGCCAAAAAGATCTATATCGGCATGCAGCCTTCCACGTTCGCCACGTCATTCGCTTCAGCTCTTAATAAGTCCACTGCGAATACCAATGGCTCTACATAAATTGAGGTTGATAGTGCCAGCACTACTAATTGCGTTTGTCATTGCAGTTGTAAAGGTGCTGTTATTCCAGAGCCCCAACTTCAGAAAAGACCATGGAAGTCAACAGTGAAGTGCTTCCGGCACCTCAAAAGGCAGACTCCAGTAAATAGGTCAACGTTTCCATTACCACTATCGCGGTCATTCCCACAAAGCCTCCTCTCACAAACAAAATCACATGGGACGCATCAACCACGGAAGAAGACTGGACGTAAACCATCAGACCATGTGCACCTCATTATGTCTGACGGTTCTAACGAATCGGTATATGAAGTATGCTTAGAACAACCATCTAGCCCTCAGGCTAAGTCTCCATCTTTTCTGGATCCCCACCCTGCCAGAAAGACATGGTGAAAGAAAAACCGTTCCAATAAATAATACCCAGACTACAGCGGAACATCAAAGGGTTCTCGACACTTGTAGAGGAACTGAAATTCCTTGTGCAAGACGCCTCCTGTGTTTGTGTTTACAAGTCTTCTGTGCTATGGGGCTATACCTTCCACCGCAATGATGACCTGACTGGGGGAACAGCTATCGGAAGTGCAGCTGTGTCTGTCAATAACACACAGCACTCCTCCGCTCTCTCGCTGGTTACTGACCTGCAAGCAGTTGCGGTTGACCTTCATGTACATCTTCATCTTCTGCACTTTATTTACCACCACAGGAAGTGGTAGATTCTGAGGCTGTCACAGATCTTATAGAGCAACTCCCCGACCGCTTCTCCGACTGGGAGACTTCAGTGCCCTTCATGTATTATAGAGCTCACACTCGGCTTGTCCCAGTGATCAAATGTTAGAGAACCTCATCATGTCTCATGAGACGTGCATCCTCATCGTGGGCAACCCTACTCATTACAACGCTGCTACTGGGTAATCCTCAGCCATCGATCTCTCTTTCTACTCCCCAACCTTGGCAGCTTCGGCTCAGTGGAAAGTTACCGATGACCTTCATTCGAGTGAGCACTTCCCAACTCTGAATTTATCTACCAGACGGAGCAATCCTTGAAAGGAAGATGCCAGGGTGGATGTTTAGCAGAGCTAATTGGACGCTGTTCCGCCAGCTGTTTGAACACAGAGACAGTGTCCAGGTATGGATGGATCATATCAAACGAGCGAGCCACTATGCTGCCGACTTATCCATCCCGAAATCCTCAACTCATCTTAGAAGGCAGCCTGTCGAGTAGTGACACATAATCGTAGAGAGCAATAAAAGGTCATGCCAAGCGTTCCTGGACTCTGTCCATCGCTCTACTTTCCCTACGAAGGCATGGGAAGCCATCAGGGGGATTTCTGTAAACGCAGAGAACACTCACAGGCATGGCTCAAACAGACAGCATTTTGCGACAGCTACTGCCACTGTCGTCCAGGACCCAGCATTCCACCACTACCGTGCAACCCTGGAGAGGAACGAGTTGGACTTCGGATCCAACAATCCTGAATCATACTACTGCCTTTTCCCCATGTTGGATTTGGATTCGACACTGTCTGATACTGCGCGCAGTCACGACCAAATTGTGTTAACGAGCTATGTAGGAAACAACTAGGAGTGAGTGATCAACCGTCGACTGGTCTTCATGTTAGAGACCAGGCTCCTCCTTAGGTGCTCTCAATGAGGGTTCATGGAATATCCGCCCATTGTCGAAACAATGCCCTGCTAGAGGCTACAATCCAACAGGTTTTCCCGTAAATAGCATTGTATAGGGATAGCTTTTTACATCAATAAGGCGTACGACATTACTTGCAGGCACAATATTCTCGGAGAACTCCAACAATGGGTCTTTTGTGGCATCTTCCCATATTCATTCGGGTCTTCTAGTTGCAATGCTTTTTTCAGTACCAAGTTGGTGACGGGCTGTCACATAGTTTTGAGCAGGAGAATTGTGTTCCCCAGGGAAGCTTTTTCAGTGTTGTTCTGGTTTCCATAGCCATTAACAGTGTAACGTCGACTGTAAGGAGCCCTTTGCAATGCTCCTTATTTATGGACGATTTTGTAGATTGCTGTTCCTCCTCCAACATTGCAATAGCGACTCACCAGTTTCAACTTGCAGTGAAGAGGTTGGAGGAGTGGGCAGGTTTTACATTTCCCCACATAAGTGTATGTGTGTTAATTTTAATCGTTCTCGTCGTATTTTTAATTTACCTAACTCGCGCATGAGGAACACCATTTTAGATTTTAAGAACGCGGTGAGGCTTTTGGGGCTCCAAACTGTCGTGGTTACCACGACTAAAGCTCCTAAAGGCAACGACCAAAAAGTACTTAACATCTTGAAGTGTCTTGGCCGCAGGTCTTGTGTAGCGGAAAATTTTATAGGGCTTTCGTGCGATCACGGCTAGAGTATGGGTACACAGTGTACGGATTAGCAATACTTTCTTCCCATGAAGATCACTGGTGCTATACACCATGAGGGGATCAGTCTAGCGAAGAGTGCTTACAGGACCAGCTCCACGTACAGTCTGTGCTGAGGCTTGGGGAGCCGCCACTCACCATTCGGCAGCAGCTCCTGGTGGTGCATGAAGCATCTATGATCCTCGTTGCACCCAAATCACCAGCGTGCCAAAATGTTGCTTGTCCATCTGTGGAACACCTTTCCTACAATCGTCGACGAGGAAAAGGTCCTTTTGGAATCCGCGTGAAGCATGTGCTGGAGTCACTTGGAGCGAGGGAAGTACAAACCCAAATCCAGTGGTTTGAATCAACTGCAACTCTGGTTACTTCAGAGGCCCGGAATAATTTTAGATTTAATGCAGTGCGGGAAAGACTGCACTCCTGCAACGTTTCTAAAAACAGATATTTTACATTTCGAATGAGCACCACAACAGTATAGCTGTTCCCGCGGATGGGTCTGGCCGGGTGAGTCCATGGTTGCTCTGTTGTTTCCCCCGAACGCGTCCTCAGATCCGTTTGCTTTAAGAGTTCACGGTCTTCGCTGCAGAATTAGACGCGAACTTGAGGACTTTGGAGCAGATGAGATATGCTGTGACTGCTAAATGCCTCGTCTGTTCCGTCTTCGCGAGTGCCCTTAACTCTCTGGAACAGTTGCGCCCAGCAATTTGTCCAGGCTACGCAGTATACACTTTTCGACCTACAAAGACTGGGAAGAATGGGAAAGGAGGTGTCTTTCTGCTGGTTGCCAGGACACATGGGTATGAAGTGAAATGAAATGGCGGGTGTAGGAGCCAAGGGGACATGCTACGATAACCAGATAGTTCAGTGTGTCGTGCCCCTACTCACTATCATATCAAAGTTAAGGTACAGAGTCAGGCGTAGGTGGGACGAAGAAAGGCTGGAAGTGATAAGGAAGTAAGCTGCATCTTGTAAAGTCAACAACCCGGCCTGGTGTACCTCCTTCCAGCCACGCACTGGGGGTGATGCCTTTCTTAATCGTCTTAACAAAGGACACACCCCTATGACGCATGGCTCCCTACTCCGGCTAGAGGACCCTCCAATGTGTGGCGCTTGTGACATACGGATAACGGTGTACTACATTTTAGTAGACTGTGTTTCATCTGCAGACAACAGCGAAGCAGCAGATTCACCGACAGATTTGACCTCTATTTTGGCTAGCTGAATGTGGTACGCCTTTTAAGGTCTTATGAAATGTCCAACTTCTTCTCTAAGATTTTGGGGGGAAGCTTTTAACATGTTATCAAGATGGCTGGCTCATCCACGTTTTCATAAGTGACCGGCCAGTCACTTTTCCCAGTGTAATTATTTTCGCTTTGCTCTTATATTTCTTGAATTCCCATTGCCAGTTTTAGAACATCTGACAATTCTTACATCACGTTACAGAACGTAGGATAGTATGGTTGTGAGGGTGACTATGAGTGAGACGGGAAGGAAGTAAGTGCAGTCGTGTAAGACTTACTCTTACCTGTTTTACATTACGAATATCAGTAGGAACGAATGTAATTTAGTAAAGGCGATGCGCCGTTGAGCGCCCATAAATACCCCCCCCCCCCCCCCCCACAAAAAAAATCCGATCTGACACATATCTGGATGTATGATTCGTGACATCATCTACAGGAATGGAAATAGCGCGAAAGTATTAAAGAAATACCAAAAAAATTTCAAATGGTGTATGTTGTTGAATGACAGGTGCTATACACTGTGAAGAGTCATACCCCAATAATACCGGGAACCGACGTTCCTGTACGAGTGAGGGACATATTACATCCACCGTGATATATGTAGCGCAATAAGAGAAACTCGGGCGCATCCAGAGATTGTACCGTGTGTCGAGGAGAGTAGACACTGACATAGTCTCACATTATCAGGTTTTAGGCTTGGTACAATGGCAATGTAAAAAAAAGTTTATGTTCTTCTGTGTGCAATCACAAATGTGAAATTATTACCTAACACCGTGAAATGAGGAACGAAGGTCATGGAATAACATGACGTTAACGCTGTGGTCACTATGGACAATGCTGGCTAACGATGTCGTAAAAATTAGCCCGCGTCCTTTTAGAGAGAAACATTCTGTAGTTCGCCTGCAATAATTTAGGGAAACAATAGGAAGGCTGAGTCACGATGGCTCTGGTGATTTCTCACTGCCGTGGCTGCTTATAACTGTATTAGTAGACCCACTTCAGCCGTATAATATACTAATTTTTAACTGGAGACCTGGTTTCGGAATCCCATCAAATTTTCAACTGGTCTTACGTAAATTGGAAGCATATATCTGCAGTAATTTAAATACAAGAGGAAGTAAGCGCATTGATTATATGGCCGATGCTGTTACCAAGTACACATGACATTGGAGGAACATGAAAATTAACTAGTCAACTTACTTCTACGACACTGCGGCGGTGAAATAAATCGCAGCTGAACAGTAACGCTCCCGCCATATTTACTTGTGGTACATCCGACGCCAGTTTCGTTCCTGACCAAGTCTCTACATTAAGAAGGACTGACTGGGTTCTGGTTGCTTGAGAGTCTCCAGTACACACGCAGATCTATTCTGATAGTCAATAAACACGAATTTTCTTTCCGAGTAGCCATATGGAGCTGTAATATCAAGGCATTCTGGAAGTCAAGAAACACAGCTTCAGTCTGAACACCACCAACTACAGCTTTCTGGAGCTTATGAACGAAAGGGCAGGCTGAGTTTAAAATAATCAGTGCTTGCGAAATAGATGTTGTGTCCAATAAAACGAGCTAGTTAGCCCGCGAAAGTCTCATCTGTTTTGCCAGCCCCTTAAAAGAGTGGAACGCCCTGCGTCGTTTTCCTGCCACGTGAGCTTCTCTGTTTTCCAGCAGCCCTCGACGCACTGCTGCTAAAATTGAGGCCAACAGCATCCCCCCCCACCACCACCACCACCACCACCACCACACACGTGCAAGATACGGAAGAACAGGTATCCCATCAGACTCAATGTCGTTTCCGACTTTCCAACGTCGACAGTGTGAGTCCACGAATGTAGCGTCACGTTACACAAACGGGGAAGGAGCTACAATGACTTCGGATACGTCTGACGAGAAACTTGCTTCTAGTTATCTAAAACTGAATGCTGAGAGAGGGAGCCAGATAAACGCGACTTAAGGTAATGAGCGTCACTCACCTTTACATCTGCGTGACGCCGCTCCTCGACCTGCCAATGAAGTGTTTCATGAGGGGTGCCTTGCAGGGTGCAGGAGGGGCGAAGCAGCGAGAACGCGGGTACTTCTTCTCGTAACTCGGAGGCGCCGTTCCGAAGAGAAGGCGGCCGCGCTCCCGCAATCACACTTAAGAGAGCTGTGTCGCCTCGCGCTGCGCTGCGCGACGCCCGCCGACTGCAGGCGACAGATACGAGGCCCGCCGACCATAGCCTTCCGGCGCGGACGCTGTCGCAATCTGGGCAGATCCGGTGTCCCAAGCGCCACGGGACCTCACAGCCTCTGTGCGACTGCGCTCCTGCTGCCCCGCATCTCCACACCCCTTCTCGCTTCTTTTAATTCAGCATTTGCCTCTTGTATTCAGGTACACCGGTAATCTTCCCTTCACACTATTTTCGGTCAATGGTGACTGGAATACATCCTTCGAAAATTTAAATGTAACAGTGGTGCAATACCTGGGGGAAAGGGGGGGGAGGAGGTTTATCCACAACTTGTACGTTAATCAGACTGAAGTTATAAAAAAATGGTTCGAATGGCTCTGAGCACTATGCGACTTAACATCTGAGGTCATCAGTCGCCTAGAACTTAGAACTAATTAAACCTAACTACTAAGGACATCACACACATCCATGCTCGAGGCAGGATTCGAACCTGCGACCGTAGCGGTCGCTCGGTTCCAGACTGTAGCGCCTAGAACCGCACAGCCACTCCGGCCGGCAGACTGAAGTTATAACAGAAGGAAATGAGATAGTGTTGAAACCTATACCCCACGCTGTTCGATCTGCACGCTGAGCAGGCAGTACAGGCAAGGAAAGGCAAATTTTGAAACGGATTTAAATTTCATGGAGAAGAAATGAAAACTCTGACATTTTCCGAGGACACTGTACGAGGGGCGTTCAGTAAATAATGCACGTTGATTTTATTAAGGATTCCAATACACCATATTATTCCCCACTCTTTTGGCTAGAAAGCCCTATTCTTCAACATAGTTTTCGTCCAGTGCGACGGCCTTACACCACCTTACTGGGAGGCCCAGTATGCCCGCATGTTACCACTGTGCTGGTCGAAGTCGGCGCCAACGCCTTGCTGCAGAAGTTTCACTGGGAAGCCATTATACATCCTCCACAAAGTCCCGATCCCTCACCACGTGACTTCTATATTTTTGGAGCCCTGAAGAAAGACATTCGCGGCCGTCGTTTTGCTTTGGGCGAAGAGGTGCACGCCTGCGTACGATCACGTTTCCGTAGACAACCGCAAACATTTTTCCATGAAGGCATTGACCGTTTTGTCTCACAGTGGGAGGAATGTCTTAACAATTACGGCGATTACTTTTAAAATAATAAACATTCCACTTATTTTTTTCCATCTGTATCGCTTTTATCTGACTGCCCCTTACACGCGTTTCTACAACTGTGGATTCTAGTTCTCGCCATTCCTGCTTCGCCAATGCCTATCCCATTTTTTAGACGACTGTATTGCCTTCAGCTTCCTTCATTTGCTGCATTTTTATTATTTCTCCTTTCGTTAGTTAAGTTCAATAACGTCTATGTACTACTAGGCTTTCCTTATTACCTATTTGATTCTCTGCTGCCATTACCGAGCGAGGTGGCGCAATGGTTAGCACACTGGGCTCGCATTCGGAAGGACGACGGTTCAAACCCGCGTCCGGCCATCCTGATTTAGGTTTTCCATTATTTCCCTAAAACACTCCAGGCAAATGCCGGGATGGTTCCTTTAAAAGGGCACGGCCGATTTCCTTCCCCATCCTTCTCTAATCTGATGCGACTGATGACCTCGCTGCTTGGTCACCTCCTCCAAAACCCACCAACTAACCATGGTTATCCATTAGTTTTCTAATGCATTCTCTTCCCCTGTTTCAGTGAAACGTTGCCTAATGCCCCATCCAGAACTCTCAATAACCTCTGCTTTTTGGCTTATTTAGATCCCATGACCTTCATTTGGTACTAGTTTGCAATTTCTTAAGTTTTAACTGACAGTTCATAACGAATAATTCTTTATCAATGTCCACATCTCCACCTGGAAATGTTTTGCAGTTTAAGATCTGGTTTCAGTATCTCTGTATCACGATTACATTGCCGCTCTGAAGTCATCTAGTACCCCAGGTTTCTTCGACGTATACAACCTTCTTTCCTGAGGCCTAAACCAAGTGTTAACAATCATTGAATTAGGCTCTGTTCAAAATCCTACCAAGTGGGGTCCTCATCAATTCCTCCACACCAGTCCATATTCTGCTGCTATTTTTCCGTCTAGTCCTTTTCTACTACCGAAATTCAGTCCGCCATCACGAAATAATTTTCCTCGCCCTTAGCTATCTGAATTATTTCTTTTATCTCATCACACATGTGTTCATTATGCTGTTCATAGTACCCTATTTGATGTTGTATTTATAACCCTGAATTGACCTGATCAGAAGTCCTGTTCTTCCTGCCACTGCACTTTACTAATTACCAGTGTATATAACTTTAAACTATTCATATCCGTTTTTAAATTTTCTAGCCTCCATAACTCATTAAGGAATTTAAAATCTGAACGCTCCGACCTGTAATGCTAGTGTTGTTTTTCCTGCCGTTGATATCGTCATGAGCAGTCCCCACCTGGAGATCCCAATAAGAGACTATTTGACCTCCGCAATATTTTACCTAAGAGGATGGCACCATAATTTAACCATACAGAACAGCTGAATTCGCTCTGTAAAAATGTCTGCAGTTTCCCCTTGCTTTTAGCCGTTCGCAGTATCAGCGAAGCCAGGCCATGTTGACTAACGTTAAAAGCGCAGATCAGTCAGTGATACAGGCTTTGCCCCTTCAAGTATTGAAATGGCTGCTGCCCAGAAATATGTTTGTGTGGGTGTCGTCTTTCAAGGAAGTTATAATATGAACATTAACAGAAGTAAAACAGTGGTATTGGATATAAAGAGATAGGTTTATAAGGTCATTGTCAGTCTCATTAAAATCTTTCTCCGTGTACTGCCGCGTCATCCAAAACACACATCAGATTCTAAAATACTAAAATAAACAACGCTTAGACAACGTTGCAGCGCCTTTCCTCAAGGCATAGACCGTTTAGCTGGGAAAGAGATGCTTCTGTATATTGTATTTCTAACTTTGTCTTAAGACCACCGAGTTCACTTTCCTTAGAATTTTAGGGTGGCCCTAAAACGCCCTGGTCGGTGGTGCGAGAGGGGGAGGAGATACGTAGCAAATTACTATGGGTTACACGGGTACTGGTAATTGGTAGCCCGCCACGAATCAGCCACAAGTGCACCACCGGGAGCTGTTCTTTTATTTCTCCCAGCGGTACAAGGCCATCAGTGATCGAGTGAGCAATGTGATCTGCCGACGAGGCACAAAACCGGTTTCCCGAAGCAGCCACAAGATCCAGGCTTTAGCAGAGCCCACTCAACGACACAGGAGTATACAAGGTAGACTGCGGAGTGCGGTGTCGCCTACATGAGGGAAAACAGAAAGACCTGTTACCAACAGTACAGCACATCACGAGTGCCACGGTCAGTTGGAGTGGCGGAGTAAATCGGCGCTAGCGGGGCGCTATTGCTATAGTGAGCACCGTTCAAAGTCCCAAAAAGGCGAGTACTTGAAAGGCAGCCGTGGGCAAGCACTCGCGAAATAAGAGAGACAACTGAAATTTTGTAGTAGTCTGACCAAGGCGGGCTACACATCTTGCGTGCTCAATGTGCTGCCCGGGTGGGGGGCCGAGGTTCGGCCTGTCTCGGAACTACTCGGTACTTCTCGGCTTTGCTCGGTCCTTCTCGGTACAGCTCGACTTATCATTTAGCAGTGCGATGCGATACTCTCTTTCAGCACTTGGTGCGACTTATTTTGGTCGGCACTACATTTCGTCAGAATCGTGGTGTAAGTACTGTATATCCTTCGCTATTTCTTCATGGTCTAAAGTAAGCTCACAAGTCTAGCGATTGTGCAAAAAGTGGCAATCTACAGATGTACTGTCGCAACCCTTTAAAAATGAATGGGAATCACAGAGGAGAAGAATGAGAACTCTCACTATCTAATGTGTAGTCGCTTCATCGACGGCTACCACAAATATGGTACGAAACGACATTACAAGACCACACAGAAAGAATTTAATGATCTAGTCGACGATAAAGAGGCAGAAATTATAGCGATCAACAGACGATCTGTACGGGATTGATTGTTCTGTACATCAAAAAGCTCTTTGTGCCAAATATGGAGGCTTGGAACGTGATGAAATTGGTGGCTCGAATAGTTTTCTCAAGTCACACGCATCGTCAGTCGCAAAGTCAAAGGAGATTCCTGGAAGAAATTTCGATTTAAGACCCGCTATTGTTGAATTACTGAAGCAAAAAGGAAAGCAAGAACGAAAATTAAAAGATCCGGAATGAATTGCGGACCTTGCATTTTAAATAGCGTTGGTTGCCGGCTGTTGTCAGTGAGACATTCAAAGGTGGCAAACAACTACTTTGCCATTTCACGGCGACAGTGAATGCATTTAAAAAGAAAACGCATTTTGTAAGGGACAACTTCTGACAAGTAACGCCGTCCATTCTCCTAAGCACACTGACGTTGAAGAAAACGCGAATTTTGAACAATCCGTAGTGGCACTGAACGAATTACACGAATCATTTTCTAAAAGTTTGAGAACAATGCCAATCTTACACCTGTTTCTGAGCACTTTTTGGGACCATTTGTCATTTCAGTTCAAAGTGACCCTGTGTATCTGCAGGTGGAACTGTTTGATCTGCAATGTAATTAGCCGTTTAAAAGACAAATTTCTTTAGGTTAAAATTGCCCAGGAGTAATACATTGTTTTCCTTGGGAAGAGTTTCCACGTCTTTATAATGAGATTGCAAACGTGGTATAATACAATGTTTCGATTAACATATGTGCATGAAAGGTTTTTTTTCTATTATGAAACTAATTGAGCCATAATGAAGTGGCAAACCAAACGATAAAAATCTGCGAAATTTTCTGCGTCTGTCCATATGCTGACAGTTTTTATCAGATATAAATCTGATTATGTCTTCAGCGCGCCAAAAATAATTGAATAATACAAAAATTTGTTTTGTTTATGGTCCAATTTGCTGAAAAATATGAAATACGAAACAAAATCATATTACGCATACAGTACGTCCGCAGTTTCCCCTCCTTTCCCCTCTTCCTCCCCAAACAGCATGGGGTGATAGAGGGGGAAACGTACTCTCATGCGAGAGAGGTTGGCACTGACTGGAGGCATTTTAGGGCCAAAAAAATTCTAAGAAGTGTGACGCCACTAATCGTAAAACATCGTCAGAAATGCAACATACAGAAATACGCACTCCTCAGCTAAGTCGTCTGTTGTCCAAGTTTCACAGAGCTGCGTTATTTCGCAGTGACACACATCGCGAAAATTACTTTCGTCCTCAAGTTTCGTACACCAGTGTATTAGATATGTCCAAGTTACGTGGTTCTTAGTGTATATCCCATAAGTAGAAACGATGACTTCGATAAATAGTACCATGTGAAGTGACGAAAACTGAACAGCACAGTTAATTATCAATCGAATTACAGTTTCTATGAAACAGAGTACTTCCTTCCAATTGCATTCTACAGCTTTTGGAAATAGGAGCACACTCATGCAACACCCGTCAATACGTCACTTTGAAAAAATTGAAAAAAATGTAGGCGGTCTCAAAAAACGTCCCAGCTATTTTCAAGGGAAACCTCGTATGTGTAGATGAATTTTTGTAATAGTAGTCGGCCCCAAACAAATCCAATTCTGGGCTGCCGCCGTTATACTGAGTATTCCAAGTGCTCTTATTAGTACTGGTCCACATAAGTCTCACCCTCCATCTCATCAGCAACGAAATCCTCACTCACACTTGAGTCAAAATGGTTCAAATGGCTCTGAGCACTATGGTCATAAGTCCCCTAGAACTTAGAAATACTTAAACCTAACTAACCTAAGGACAACACACACATCCATGCCCGAGGCAGGATTCGAACCTGCGACCGTAGCGGTCACGCGGTTCCAGACTGTAGCGCCTAGAACCGCACGGCCACTCCGGCTGGCACACTTGAGTCATGCTCGTCAGAAGGCTCCTGAATGACCAAGGACCCATATGTTTCCCATACACAGGGAGTAGGGCGCGCCGGTATGACTCAGTGGCTAAGTGCGTACGTGTCAGAATACAAACGTCACAGTGCGGTGTTCAATCCTGGCACTTTTGCCGTCGCTTATCGCTTCTTTTAACTCTCGTAAAGTTTGTACATATGCGACATGCCTATCTAAACCGTTGTCCGGAGTTCACATCAAACTGCAAGTCCCCAAGAACTGGCTGGGTTTGTCGGTTCTAAAGCTGGAGGATGTGAAGTGCACGGAAGTGGTGGACAAGTACATCCCTTTTTCCTAGATCTGCGAAGGGCGTTCGACACTGTACCACTCCGTCGACTTCCACCTAAAACATAACGAGTGTCTTCGCAAATAAGCGACTGCCTCAAGGAATAT
Source organism: Schistocerca serialis cubense (assembly GCF_023864345.2). Classification (NCBI taxonomy): domain Eukaryota; kingdom Metazoa; phylum Arthropoda; class Insecta; order Orthoptera; family Acrididae; genus Schistocerca; species Schistocerca serialis. The sequence continues at coordinate 630,273,466 of NC_064643.1, read as the reverse complement.
TTGACTAATAGAACCCAGTACGAAATACCGGACATCGAATGTTAGACGAAGGCGAGATTACATCTCGTGTGCCCAAACGAAGCGTAATGGGACTTCCAACGTGCTCAATAAGTACAAACATTTTATCAGAGAGGACCAACAGCACTATAAGGTTTCTCGCTGACGAAGCTGTTGTATGAGGCAAAATATCGTCGTTGGACGCACGAATCAAAATGCAGAAAGACTTGGACAATATTTCTCTTTGGCACAGTGGACGAATGAGTGGATTTAAAACTGTTGGGCGCAGAACGGCGTGGTCATCAGCGACCATTCTCAAGATCGTAGTACTGGTGTATGACTAGTCACTCTTGTTAAAATGAAAAGTAACGGACCACAGAAATAAAAAACTTCACATACAAATTCTAGGATATCAGATCATACCGCTGTCATATATTAATAATAGCAACAAAACAGTGGATAGCTTTAAGACAGCTGTTTGATAACGGAACTAACAGGATGATCAAAAAAAAAAATTCTTCGTCCAGTTAAATCGGGCAATATCAAGTCTTCCTGCCAGTCTTACGTCATCGTATAAAGTTAAGGGTAAGTACCTCGGCAAACCAAAGACTTCCCTCCTATCAGAATACAACACACACGACGTGAAAACGCGGTGTATCCTAGAGTGTGACGCTGCAAACCCTGCATTCCGGCAGGTCTTCATGCGTCATTGGGTAGCATCCCATTCTAAGGCGAGTGAGAACCACTACGTACCTTCTTGGAGTTGGAAAAGAAGTGCGCCATTGTCGAAACGTCGGTTTGACCGTCCGCAGCTTGTCGTTGGCCACTTTCAGCCACTGTCTTTCGCACTCAGCGAACACTCTGTCACCCAAGACAGGACAGCCTGAAGGGTAAGTGACTCTGAAGAGGATCATATCTGGAGATGAAACATTAATTATCGCAGATAACCCGAGAAGAACAAATTACAAAAACCAAGTGATACTTCTTGACTTATCCACGTAGTTAATTTCAGTAACAACAGCAAGGACTTTTCTTTGTTCCTTTTCTCTTGCAATATACACTGCCGCAAGAAAATAGTACACTCCTTTAAAGGTTTCCAATGCACTCAAGATTCATTGTTGCAACAGTGCATATGGAGTACATGAAATGATTACATTTACAGATCAATAGCACTACCGGTTCTGAGGCACCAGGCATCGCATCGACCCATGCCTCCACGGGCGGTAATGCACACGCTATCTCTGGCATCCAGTCGATCGGAGAGAGGCGAATACTTTCCTGGGATACGTTATGCCACACCTGCTCGACCTGTTCACGTGGCTCTGTAAGTGTTGTTGGTTGACGAGTCGCGCGAGTCACTTGTCGTCCCGTCATATCCCACACGTGTTAGACAAGTCCGAAAATCGTGCTCGCCAAGAAAGTCGCTGCACGTCTTGCAGAGCACATTTGAGTTTCACGGGCAGTGTGGGGACGAACATTATCCTGTTGGAACAACACCTCTTCTTGTTGCAAGAACGGCAGAAGAACCGGTCTAACAACATTCTGCACGTACCGAGTGCTGGTGCCACCTCCAGAAACACCCAAGGTGAAAGAGAGTTGTAGCTTACAGCACCGACACCATAAGGCCTGGGATGGGGCCAGTATGTCTTGGATGAATGCACTTCACGAGACAGAGCTCACCAGGACTACGTTGTACGCACAAACGACCATCAGTCACGTGCAGGCAGAATCTCCTTTCATTTCTGAAGACCACGACGGTGCGCCATTCCATCCTCCAAGTGATCCTCTGGTGGCACGAGTCGAGCCGTGCATGTCGATGCTGTAGCGTGAGTGGAAGACGGTCTAGAGGTGTGCGAGTCCTTAGTCCCACTGCTAATAAGCGGTTAGCAACAGTTCGTGTTGACACGTCCGGACTCACTAACCCTCTTAGCTGTGTTGTAAAATTGGAAATTTGTGGTAAGTTCCCATGGGACCAAACAGCTGAGGTCATCGGTCCCTAGGCTTACACACTACTTAAACTAACTTACGCTATGGACGACACACACACACACACACACACACACACACACACACACATCTATGCTTAAGGGAGGACTCGAACCTCCGACGGGGGTAGCAGCGCGGATCGTGGCAACGTGCCCTAGACCGCGCGACTACCCCGCGCGGCCTATCTGTGTTGTGGCACTGTCCGATCTGCCACAGCTGCCCTTACAACACGACGATCCCAGGGCGCGTCTGTTGTTCGTGGACGTCCAGAACCTCATCTGCGGGTGTGATAATGTTCACGTGGCCACTGACCATCCTTGCACAACCGACGCAGCACGTCCCACATGTGTGGCAATTCTCCTAAAGGACCATCCGGCCACTCGGAAGGCCCAATATGACCCCTTTAAAACTATTTCAGTTGGCTTTAAGAAGCATGATTGCGTCCTTGCTTCACACGTTTGCACCACAAGAGCCTTCAAGCTGTGAGCACTCCCCGTTACAAGGTAGACACAAATGACGCTCTGGTAGCTTAGGCACTATGCTATCCGTCGGCGGACGACATTAAAACTATTATTCTACTATCTTCTAGGTGGCATATGCCATTAAAGGATCAAAATCGACGACGTCTTTCCGGGTGAACTAACTTCTTTTCCGGCAGTGTACCTGTTGAAAATATACAAGAAATATATGAGTAATCAAAAACAGGAATTTCAGTTTTGCTTTTTACATTAGATGTACTAACTTCCAGGTATTTTGCATTAGTGTACGAGCTACTGAGAATTCTTACGTAATAATATCCACATTCCATAATAATGATGTCGGGGGTAATTCAAAATTTCGTTGTGAAACACCTGTAGTAAGTGTAATAGTGTAACACCAGCAAGACTTTTAAGTAAGTCACGTAATAAAATCACACCTATCCCATATGCAGGCATGCTTGATAAGGTTGCACCTCATGTATATTACATAATTTCTTTGTTTTATGAGAATTACCGAAATAATAATTCCATTTTGAAATAACCACATAAGATGTGGTGGCGTCAACATTAAAAATTTGTACGTGAAACCTTTTTAAATGGCAGGATGATACACTGCCATTCTCATGAGTTAATATGGCTATTAAATGCAGAACTCAAAAAGAACCAGTATACCTAGATGGAGTGGCCATTAACCCTCGTCATTTGGTCCTTGACGCACAAGTAACGTATGACGTCAAACTGTTCCAGCACAAAATGGAGTATGGTGTTTTTCTGATAAAGTAAAGGTACAAGTAAAAAACGAAAGAAGTGCATAGTCGGTAATGTTTCCGGTCACACCGACTCTCAAGTTACGGTTTTACTAGTTAATTAATTTGGAGCAGACAGCTGCGCTCCATTAAAAACTAGTAAGTAGGGCTGTGTATCAGTCAAGACGGCAGCAGTTCTCACGTTACAAATGATTACTGCTGATTATTATCGAAAGACGGCAGTAGTCAAAAATAGTGACAGAAAGCGTTTAAATACGTTTACAATAATTTGATACCTCTCAAACACTTTGTAGTATCAATAAAAAATATATTTTGATTTTTGAAAACAGTTAGTGCTACCGAATAAGTACGATACACTATGAACATTTTCAAAGCTTATAAATTGATCAGACAGCGCTCGGGTAGAGAAGAAGCTGCAGTGTGTTGTGCATATGTTGATGTTATTCCTCGGATCTCAAGATATGTGCACATTGTCTTTATGAGCGCAATCTGTTGTTGTCCACGTTTCACTATAACTTCATTTGCTAAAGGTGTTACCAGGTAAAAGTATTCGTTGCAGGAACGAACTAAGTAATTTTGCCTGTCGAAATAGTGGAACCGGATTGGATGTCAAGCGTGGTACCTAAAAGACACGTATCTCATTCGCCACACCGTGTAAATATGCTCTCTCGGGGTTAACCTCATGACGTAAGATTAGCGGTGACATACATGTTTAGATTATTCACACAGTTATATTGTCTTTGGCTGTATTAGAAACGTATCATTATTCATATGAACAAAGAACATACGCCACTATCTTAGTCAGGTACCAGTTCAGACAAATTCGCACTATTGTTCTTGTTTTCGATGGCGTATTTAAAATTTGGAAGCATGATCACGGATGTTCTCAGTACTATGAAATCATAAATATTATGAGTGCTCGGAACTTAAAATTAGCTCTGTCGGAAACTATGACTTCCCCGAAAAAAGATATCATAAAATAAATATATGATTAGCAACTAAACGTAGACTACAGAATATTTCGCCAACCGTTTAAAAGAACGAAAAAAGAATTAAACAAGTGTCAGTGAGCTGTGGGTTGCTGTAAGCCTGATCCTCCTAGTTATGAATTGCTCCTCTCGTCTGCGCCTCAGAGCTTCCGTGGCGTCATACACGCAACCGCGGCCTTAATTCATGCACTCTTCGAGTCGAGCTGCGCGCGAGACAAAATATGTGGCGTAATGCTTCACAGATCAATCGGAAACGTCTTTTGCGGAACTTAATTACTTCTTTAGACTGCCACACATCTAAAATCAGTTTATATAAGGGTTGCCAGCCCCGCTTTGATCAGAGAGACAGCGTTCAACATCGCTACTCAAAAGTCAATAATTAAAAGCCCCCGATAAAATAAGTTTACGTTTGAGGGCGTATATGCAACATAGCGCGACTCCGATGTAGGTATTTAGGCACCGACATATAGCGAGGGATTGGTGTAGTATTCGTGTCTTTCCGACGGGCGTGTGGTAGTAAATGCGGAAACGTGAACTGGACGAACGTAATGTTATTCGTTTGTTGGCTTCCGAAGGATAAACACAAGTACACATCCATCGGAGAATGAAGAATGTGTGCGTCGTAGAATGCTTGTCGAAAACCACCGCTGCGGAATGGTGCGGCGCCAAGGGATCCAGCTGCTTCGTGATAACGCACGTTCCCATATTGAAAATGTCGTAACACAGAAATGAAACCAACTCAAGTGGAAGAGCCTCCAGCACCTGCCCTATAGTCTTGATTTCTCCCGATGCGATTATACGTCTTCGGTCCCTTAAAAGAGACCTTGAAGGGTCGACGGTTCCTGTCGGAAGAGGATGTGCACCAGGCAGTTACGGACTTCTTCACGCAGCAAGACACGTTGTTTTATTAAACGGGCCTCTTCAACCTGGTGCGTCGATGGGATGATTGCCTGAATGCTCCCGGCGATTTTGCCCGGTTGGCATATCGATCCTGGACTTCACGGCGTTTCAACGGGAACTTACTGATCGCTATTTATACTTTCTGGAAAGATTCCGGTATCCGACCACTGAACTGGAATATATTCACCGCTAACAGTTCTATACGTGGCATCCAATTCGTTACTCCAACTCCTGCTGATGATCACAACAACGTAACATGAATACAGTTAAATGCTTAAAGATGTACATACCATGAGACATGGCAGTTTCTTTGAAATTTTTACTAGTATGATAGCCTTTGATACCCACTCTTTGGATACCAGAAGTTGTACTATTAGTGGAAGAAGAGCAAGTGAGTGAGTCGGCTGCAGAGAGATAGATAGATAGATAGATAGATAGATAGATAGATAAATAGAGAGAGAGAGAGAGAGAGAGAGAGAGAGAGAGTTGGGTCGCCGCTAGGAGTTTTGATGACGGACGTGCCGTGCCGTACACTGAATGAATTTGTGATGCTCCTTGATGTGTAATGAGGATAGAGGAGTTATTCTGAGAGGATTTTATAGAGAGAGGGCACTTTTGGACGAGGTAATATTCACAGAGCTTTTTTTCTGCAAGAGCTAGCCGGGTAATTATAGTAGAGCAAAGGTTACATCTCGTTTAACAGTATCTATGTTTTTGTCATGTGCTGGCGTACGCCTTCACTAGCTTACCGGTCGGCACTAGGAAGCATTGTGTAGCAGGCGCTGAACTAGGCGCACCTATGACAAAAGAAGACCAAGACACGCCCCCAGGTTACGCGCCCATGAAGTTCCTTGGGCAGCGTGCATATAGGCCGCCGCAGCCGCCGACCGACCTGTATCAATCTCGGTAGTTCAGTACGTTGTACTGGGACTCAGTTCACGTTGCACTCCAATACGTCGCACTGTGCTCTAGTCTTCCGCAGTGATAGTCGTCGCCTCGCACTTTAGCTAGCTGTTAGGGAACGTTAGTCATTGTGATATGGACACGGACAAGATTCAAGAATCAGGATTTGTTATGTGATTGCTGTAAAGTCAGATTGGACATAACTGAAGATAAGTACTCAATTGGTTCCTCTAATAAAGTGTACTTCAACCACGTGTGCATTTTGTGTTGCAGTGAGAGGAAACCGGCCAATCACCTACCATACCACCCTCTCCTCATGCAGCAGGGAACCAGAAAACACGACAATGGGGCACAGCCACAACAGGTCAGTCAACTATTCAGAATCTTAATTATTATTCTTCACTCTACACATTCTGTTAAGTATTTCGTTACAAAAGCAAACATTAAATTTTACGTAATTTAAGTATTATTTGTGTGAGTTAATTTTTATGGCTTATGGTAATGCTAGGAAAAAAATCATAGTTCATGTTTGTAGGAGTCACTTCTCTGTTATTAAAAGGAATTTAATATAATTTCAAAATATTCTTTTATTTATCTGCAAACATTTCATTAAAGTTTATCTTCACTGTTTGAATGCAATCGTAACATCACTGAATTGTCACATCTTGCACTATTGCGTGGACAGCTAGCTGCATTGTTGGAATGGCACAAAAATTCTCATCTGCAAAAGCAGCGTAAAGGAAGATAAGGCAATCAGCCGTGTAGTGATTTACTTCAGGGTCATGCAGTTCAATGCTTAATATTCCTGAATTATGCAGAAAGAGCAGGGCTGAGTTATCCGTTGCAAAGGTAAGAAACAACTGTAGGGCGTAAACAAACCTTTGGATATGAAATTAGGAACTTTTTCTGTAAAACTTTCATGTAAATTCAGCAGAAGCGTCTTTTTAACAGAGCATTATCTGAATACGCAACACTTGGCCATTGTGTGTGATGAGGACGCCATTCTGCATATTATTGATAACCATTCTTTGTATTTAATTTCATTTATAAATTGTTATACTGAGTTTAAATTAACTGATATCACACACATTGAAAGTAATTTACATAGTTAATGTTCGTATTCCACAGTAGAGTATCAGATGCTATTCTAGATCACACTACAAGGGCCGTACTGTGATCGGAATTTAAAGGCATATGTTTTCACATTGCTAGCGACAGGTTTTAGCTGTCACAGTTTCCAATTAACAAGCTTAAAAGTTTCACTTTCATAAGGAAAAGAAACACATAAAACAATTTTGTCAAATTTCCGCGGAAACAAATGATATTTACTACTATCAACTGACTCTAGCCAAATTCATCATTTTTATCTAACAGCATCTCCAGCTAGCTACTGTCTCCACGCTCTGTAATTAAGGTCACTTCTTATCGGAGACATTAAATGTATTCGCAATTGCGAATAAGGACAACCATCAGCTGTAGAATGGAATGACGACAATGAAAATTTGTGGCGGACCGGGAGTCGAACCCGGATTTCTCGCTTATCGCGAGCGGTCGTTTTACCACTTGGTTATCCGTGCACGACCCACGGCCAGACCCAAACTTCCATATGTCGTCAACCCTGCGTCTACAACCCGTACTCGCATACCTCTTATTTGTAGTCCCATATAGGTGAGACACGTTACTTGAACGTCTCTTGCCAGTGTGTCTTATTCTGAATTACAGTGCGAAGTTCCTTCGGCCATGCGCTTTCGAATGCTCGTAAGCTTTCCGCACCGGAAAAGTAACTTCGTAGGTCAAGAACAATCACTAACTTTTAAGACTTCGGATATGCTAACACTTAAAATCACGAACTCCTCGCCAGAGGGTCCACGATTTGCCACGCTATCCCTTATGAGCTCCCACACGGCTCCACGAAATTGTTTAACCTAAAGATCTCGCAGCCATTCAGAATCAGGAGCAGAATGAAGGCATTCTCATTGGTCGTTTCCTGCTCCTGCTTACAACGCCTCCGTAGGCTGCCACCTTTCGGCAGAACTTTAATAACTTTTTGTGCAACGGATGAAAATTAACGGCCGTCATGGGGAAATCATTCGACATGGTGCCGGCCTCAAGTGGCCCGACGCCTGCCCATTTAGGTGGGATTAAGGAAGATCAGCACATTACCTGCACTCTGGAGAAAATCTCTTTCGCTGTCGTTCATAACAGCCACCAAAATGAGTACACACGCGCGTTCACATATGATACGTTACAAATTTTTGTATCCTCCGAGATCAAGCGTGGAAAAAAAACTCTGAAACATTTCTGAAGATTACATGCCACACAAGGATGCTGTGTCTAATGCAGTTACACTGAAGCGTCAAATAAACTGGTATAGCCATGCATATTCAAATACAAAGATACGCAAGCAGGAAAAATACAGCGCTGCGGTCGGCAACGGTAATATAAGACGACAAGTGTTTGGCGCAGTTATTAGATCGGTTACCGCTGCTACAATGGCAGGATATCACGATTTAAGTGAGTTTGAACGTGGTGTTACGGTCGACGCATGAGCGATGGGACACAGAATCTCCGAGGTAGCGAAAAGTGGGGATTTTCCCATACGACCATTTCACGAGTGTATCATGCGTATCAGGAATCCGGTAAAACATAAAATCTACGACATCGCTGCTGTCAGAAAAAAAGCCTGTAAGTACGAGACCAAAGACGACTAAAGAGAATAGTTCAACATCACAGAAGTGCAATCGTTCCGCAAATTGCTGCAGATTTCAATGCTGGGCCCTCAGCAAGTATCACCGTGCGAACCATTCAACGAAACGTCATCGATATGGGCTTTCGGAGCCGAAGGCCCACTCGTGTATCCTTGATGACTGCACGAAACAGATCTTTACGCCTCACCTGGGCCCGTCAACACCGACATTGGACTGTTGGTGACTGGAAACATGTTGTCTGGTCGGACGAGTCTCGTTTCAAATTGTATCGAGCGGATAGACAATCTGATGAATCCATGGACCCTGCATGTCAGTAGCGGACTGTTCAAGCTTGTGGAGGCTCTACAATGGTGTGGGCTGTGTACAGTTGAACTGATATGGAACCCCTGATACGTCTAGATACGACTCTGACAGGTGACACGTACGTAAGCATCCTGTCCGATCACCTGCATCCATTCATGTCCATTGAGCATTTCGACGGACTTCAGCAATTCCAGCAGGACAATGCGACACCCCACACGTCCAGAATTGCTACAGAGTAGCTGCAGGAACACTCTTCTGGCTTGAAATACTTCCGCTGGCCACCAAACTCCCCAGACATCAACATTATTGAGCATATCTGGGATGCATTGCAACTTGCTGTTCAGAAGAGATTTCCACCCTCCTGTACTCTTACGGATTTATGAAAAGCCCTGCAAGATTCATCGTGTCAGTTCCCTCCAGCACTACTTTAGACATTAGTCGAGTCCATGCCACGCCGTGCTGCGGGCACTTCTGCGTACTCTCGGGGACCTTACACGATATTACGGAGGTGTACCAGTTTCTTTGGCTCTTCAGTGTATATAGGGCACGATTTTATAGAATAACATGTAGTATCTTTTTAAAAGGTTGCAGAAACATCATTTCGGCGCGTTTCAGTCCTTGACTTCCCTGTAGTTCTGATTCTCTCGAGACGAACAGAGATAACTTTTTTTTGCTGTAGTTTTGAGGGCCTGTACACAAGGGAAGGAAGGACGCGCTGTCCTTTCAAAGATTGCTGTTTTCTTCAGACGTGAGAGATGTGAGAATGCTTCCGCTGGAGCTGTACAGATTGGTGCGGCGCGGCTCGGCTGTTGTTTCTCGTGCAGAGAACGCCTACGAATCAGGGCAGAGCGGCCCGGGCCGGCCGCCAATGGATTCGTCCTTGCCACGCCAAGCCACGCACGCTGCCCGCCTCTACAAGTGGGCATCGCGAACGCCGCGAGGCAGCTAGCCGCTCGGTACGACCGCGCACACACGTACAGCCCTAACGTCCGTCCCTCGCCGCATTTCGGGCTGCTCTTGGATGCTCTGCAACAAAACTTTCTTCTTTTAGTACTGAATCTAACAATTTAAAACAATGCGATAATATGGGGTCTCTGAAGCTTACTACTTCGCTTAGTCATAATAAATCCGATTTCACCTCCTTCATCATAACTCTGTTTCTCTTCTTTCACTCCTGCCTAGACAACATCCACTACTTTGAAAAGTGCGGCACTGTGTCGTTTGTCTACTGTGTTTTGCTCCTGCGTAGAATGCTTATTCAGCTTAAAGCACAAATATTCACTGTATAGCAATCATCTCCAGATCACATTAGTGGTGTGGCAGTACATTAACGTATCACTATGGTCATGCTTAAGAGTGTAGACATTTCATATATACACAAGGTGTCAAATTGAACCAATTATATTTAGCAATTATATTTAGATAGGCAACCGCCGGCCGGGGTGGCCGAGGGGTTCTAGGCGCTACAGTCTGGAACCGCGCGACCGCTACGGTCGCAGGTTCGAATCTTTCCTCGGGCATGGATGTGTGTGATGTCCTTAGGTTAGTTAGGTTTAAGTAGTCCTAAGTTCTAGGGGACTGATGACCTTAGAAGTTAAGTTCAAAAATGGTTCAAATGGCTCTGAGCACTATGGGACTTAACATCTGTGGTCATCAGTCCCCTAGAACTTAGAACTACTTAAACCTAACTAACCTAAGGACATCACACACATCCATGCCCGAGGCATGATTCGAACCTGCGACCGTAGCAGTCCTGCGGTTCCGGACTGAGCGCCTGAACCGCTAGACCACCGCGGCCGGCAGAAGTTAAGTCCCATAGTGCTCAGAGCCATTTGAACCATTTAAGATAGGGACCCAGTGATCGGAAATGCATATTTATTGTGTTATGGACATACACAGCGTACACCGCGTAACAACAAGGTAGCTGACAGTAACTGTTCAAAGCGGCGACAGCCAGTCTCAGTGCTTGTACTGGAACGGCGCATCCAGTTCCACCGCACTCTCGCAAAGATCCAGGGCGTTCGTTGTACGGTCGGACAGCCACAGGTGATAAACAGCAGTACATTGCTGACATACTGTATACAGCTTAGCTCATAGCATGTGTGTCATGTGACGACGCCATGCATTATATCTGGCGTCAGCTGTCCAGACAGCTTGGGATGTGTCCGTAGTGAGGTGTGTTACTGCGTACACAGCATTATGCGTAGTCAAAGATGGTACATTACTCGTCACGAAAGTTGGCGGTCATGCATTTAATGTACAGTGCTGCTGAATCTAGTGCACTCAAAGCATCTCGAATGTATAGAGAACATTTCCCAGCAAGCATCATTCTAATTGGAAAAAATTCATCTCCATGGATACGAACTTACGAGAGACGAGGTCGTTCACGCCACAGAGCCAGGCAAGGTTACCGCCAGAGACATCTCCGAACACCACGCGTCAGATTGCTCGTGAAATGGATACTACAAAGGATAAAGTGTGGAGAGTACTACTGGAAGCCGGCCGGAGTAGCCGAGCGGTTCTAGGCGCTACAGTCTGGAACCGCACGACCGCTACGATCACATGTTCGAATCTTTCCTCGGACATGGATGTGTGTGATGGCCTTAGGTTAGTTAGGTTTAAGTAGTTCTATGTCTAGGGGACTGATGACCTCAGATGTTGAGTCCCATAGTGCTCAGAGCCATTTGAACCATTTTACTATTGGAATAGCTGTTACACTCCTATCATAAAGAACGTAAGCAAGCACTGGGACCAACGGATTTTGAGCCCTGCGTTCACTTCTGTCAATGGATTATTCATTGCAGTACTGCCGTGCCGAGCTTAGTACGGTTTGTATTGTTCAAGGATGAGGCCTCATTCACCCGTGACGGTGTTTTTCAACAGCCGCAACAGCCAGGTCTGGAGTGAGGACAATCGCGATGCCAACAATATCAGTGGCGACCAGCAACGGTTCATTAACAACAACCATACTGAGTGGTAGGTTCAGTGGAACGAATGACATAATCATACTGCTACAAATGGCAGTAAATGGAAATGAGACTACATCAAGAAGGCATTATCTCTTTGTTCGTGATGGTGATGGTGACGATAGTATCTTTCAAACTGGGACAAGCTGAGTGGTACATTGAAATTCCCCTGGGTAACTGAGGCAGGAACATTCAGCCAGCCTGTGGAAGCCGCGGCCCACGATAAGCCAGTTGAGCGGCCGCCTCTCGGCCGGAGTTTTTGCAGACAGTATACAAGGCTGCAGGCGGCGCCAGTGCCACTGCGGAGCAGACAGCTGTGAGGAGTGTGTGTGTGTGTGTGTGTGTGTGTGTGGAGCGCGCGCGCTAACCATAAAGTGCGCCTTGTCTCTCTTTCTTGCGCTTCTCTTAATTAGATCCGCTTTCAGAACGCCGCAACAGTTTCACAACTGAGCGCTTCGAAATATTACGCCCTCCGACGGTGCAGACGGCACCGTCCTTAACAGTTGAGCAGTTGTATTACTGCCTGTTATTCCCGTCTGTGCACGGCAAGCCACAGAGAAGACTTTAGAAAAGGCTGAGGTCGCCGAGATAAAACGCAAAATACTAACTCATTATGAGGGCTGTTTCACAGTTGTACTCAGGAAACTATGATGAACAATGCTGTCAACAAGGTTCGAACCTGAACGTACGTCGCTCGCTGTCGGCGAAGCACCAACTATGCAGTCTATCCAGATCTGACGGATATTCGTATTAGTCTGCCAGTACCTCTTTTGCACTTGAAGAGCAGAAAGTTCGTGTCAGACAGAATATTTCGATGCATACCGTAAGATCTGCTCTTGACCTGAATGAACCTCTCAATTTTCATCGAAGCTTCGAACGAATTGCACGTAATCACAGTAAAGTGAAAATAATGGCGCCTGGCAATGAGAAACTTTTTTCTGGTAAAACGCACTAATTTTCCCACAGTGTCCCCTTCTAAGAAATTAACTTTGTACAATATTTATTTCCAGTGAGTAGTTTTCCATCTTGAAGTACGATTTCGGAAACCCTCGGAAGTACACATCTACTATTGTCAGAATTTCTTCAGTGGAGTCAAAACATTTCCCAACTGTAGATTTCCTTATTGGTGGAAGTGAGAGGGTATTCAACATAGTGAATAAAGAGAGAGCTTCAATAATTTCTAATTTAACTCCATCAGTTTTCCCACTGCGACAGTGCCTTTTATTGTCCTGGATGAAACATATCATTTCTTATTACTTGAGTAGTCCAGGACTATTCTTAGATATTTATTGATCCACTAGGCTCATAAGAACTGCGTAATATATGCCAGTTAGTGTTAAAGTCTTTGTAAGATAATCAACGTATGAAACTCTTTTGCATCGCACAGCCAGTGACCATTACCTTCAAGGCGGTTTTCAACAAAACTTTTTCTCTGGTTCACCTGTTGTCAGCACTAACTGGATTGCTTTTTGTTCTTGGCCTGAAGAGCTGTCTCGTGTTTCACCTACAGCAGCAAATCGTCGCATAAAATCAGTTAGATTATTTGTAAAGCGAAGCAACCACAGCTGAGAAATTATTTCTCGCGACAGCTTTGCGTCAGCTTTGAACAAATGCGATACCCATGTTGGACAAAGATTTATTATGGAAAACGTATCATCCAATTTCTACTGACATGCCAATGGCGTCAGGTAATTTTGCAAACGTTTATTCTATGAACGTTCAATAAAAGATCGTGCACACCTGGTTATTTCCATCTGTGCTTTCCTTTCAGTCCTCTTCTACAGAAGAATTCAGCTACCCATTTCTGGCTGTTAAAAACTAAGGTGCAGATTCATACCTCTTCAGTAACTTTGCATTTCCATTGCTGATAAATCATGCAGCCCCAATATGTAACACGGTCAGGATATTTAGTTCACCTGCTGGAACGTAACACAAGCACAACTATTTTATGAAACCATGTAGACAAGAACATTAGGCAGACCTAGTTGACGTACGAAGTAAGTTATTGCCTGATATGTAACGACGAGATAAAAGCTCACATGAAACTCATCCCTATGCCAGAGAGAGAACATTTCACCTTGCACTGACGTTCTCCCATTTTGTCTCCCCCAGCACAAGCTGGGCTGTCTGACTACAGGCGATGAACAGGTGAACAACGGATGACCGATGACAATGAGGCTGAATACCACAAGCTCCCGCTTATTGTCAAGCGGCCTCTATATGCTCTTGGAAGAACAATTACGGGAAAGAGGTAGAAGTGCTTTTAGAGACAAGGTTGGTCCCATGACAGGAACAGTTACTCTAGAGAGACGTGCACCCTGCAGGAGATAAAAGGGCATAGCTAACGAATGCTAAGAGAGACTGGAATGCGAAAACGTGTGGCATAAGTGCGCAGACTGAGTTTTTCCAAAGCAGATACTGTGCGATTTTTGGGAGCCAGGAGCGTTAATCACCTAGAGAACTACCACAAATAAACAGGTGCTGTGCGCACTGAAGCACTGGAAAGAGAGACACGCACGAGTGTTGTACTTTTCAAGACGCTGCTGCCATTAATCGATTGTGCCAGTATTAGATCTGCAGTGACGACAAAAATGATTGGAAATCTAGAGTCAAGAGGCCACGTTGCAAGCATTACGAAGAACCGCATAGCGTGCGAGTGTTAGAATATGTGCGCGACTATTCTGTTCTGCTCTGACAGAGAGATGGCCCGAGTGAAGGCGATACACGTACCGTCACATCTCCAGCCAGCTTGGAAGCGGAGACACGTCTGCCGGCTATTCCGGAAGTAGTCTCTCGTTGGTAAACAACAAACTGTTATACTCTGAAACGCCAAAGAAACTAGTACAGGTATGCGTTTTCAAATACAGAGATATGTAAACAGGCAGAATACGGCGCTGCGGTTGGCCACGCGTATCAAAGAGAAGGGTCCGGCGCAGTTGTTAGATAGGTTACTGCTGCTACAATAACAGGTTATCAAGATTTAAGTGAGTCTGAACGTGGTGTTATAGTCGGCACACGAGCGATGGGACCAAGAACTTCCGAGGTAACGATGAAGTGGTCATTTTCCCGTACGACCATTACACGATTGCACCGTGCGTATCAGGAATCCGGTAAAACATCAAATCTCCGACATCACTCCGGCCAGAAAAAGATCCTGCCATAACTAGACCAACGCCGACTGAAGAGCATCGTTCAGCGTGACAGAAGTGCAACCATTCCAGAAATTGCTGCACATTTCAAAGCTGGGCCATCAACAAGTGTCAGCGTGCGAACCATTCAACGAAACATCATCGATATGGGCTTTCGGAGCCGAAGGCCCACTCGTGTACCCTTGATGATTGCACGACTCAAAGCTTTCCGCCTCTCCGCGGCCCTTCGATACCAACATTGGACTGTTGAAGACGGGAAACACGCTGCCTGGTCGAACGAGTCCGGTTTCAAATTGTATCGAGTGGATGGACGTGTCCGGGTATGGAGACAACCTCATGAATCCTCGGACCCTGCATGTCAGCAGAGGACTGTTCAAGCTGATGGAGACTCTGCAGTGGTGTGAGGCGTGTGCAGTTCGAGTGATATGGGACCCCTGATATGTTAGATACGACTCTGACAGGTGAGACGTACATACTGATCACCTGCATCTGTCCATGTCCATTGTGCATTGCGGCACTTCCAGCAGGACAATGCGTGACCCCACACGCCCATAACTGCTACAGAGTGGCTTCAGGTACACTCTTCTGAATTTAAACACTTCCGCTGGGCACCAATCTCTGCAGACACGAAGATTATTGAATATATCTGTGATTCCTTGCCTTCAGACATTAGTAGAGTCCCTGCCAAGTCGTGTTGTGGCCCTTCAGTGTGCTCGCAGGGTCCTACACGATATTAGGCAGGTGTCCAGTTTCCTTGGCTCTTCAGTGTACAATAACCCTCAAATACTGTATGTGAATCTGCCTAATACCCACTACAGCCGTGACTGAGGTGAAAATAAAACATAACTAGACAAATGGCAAGAATGGCAACACACTTGCACATGACAGAGGTAAAATTTACGGCCGTTTCCAATAGGACTATATTATTCCGCCAGGTCTCTGAGTCAGTACATTAAACCGCTTACGACCGGCACATACACAAATACGCAGCATTCTGGGGCTTGGGAGAGTGTTAGTTTACGGCCCCCAGCTACGACATTATAGCGCCGCAGCATTCTACAGTTAACACAATACCCTTGGCTCTCACATTCATCTCCAAACACGCTCGAGGAGAAGTGTGACGCAGACATGAACTTCAGAAGAGCTTAGTACTGGGCTATCAACCATTCTTAATTCGTTTACTGTGCACTTGAAGGAAAAAATGTTGAATTATTTAACGGCGAACGTAATAAGAACAAACAGAGGAAGAACACCAGAAGAAGCTATCAAAATTGTTGTTCACCTTTCATGCAGATTACTTCTAAGTTCGTCGAACGAGTAAATGTACATTATCTAGTCAAAAGTATCTGGACACCACTATGTAATGCGATATCGACTACTAGATATCGCGAGAAGCGGCCCTTCAGTATAACAGGAGGCGAGCAGTACTGTATTGACAGTAACGAAGCAGTAAAGGCAGAATGGATCTGACAGGAGAGCTCGGTGACTTCGAACGTAGACTAGCCACTGAATGTCACCAGAGTAACATAACCATCAGGGACATTTCTACCCTTCCGAAGCTGCCCAAGTCGACTGTTGGTGGTGTGATTGAGAAGTGAAACATGAAGGAACAACGACAGCGAAACCGAGAGAGTGCAGACCTCACGTACTGACAGACACAGACTGTCGGGCACTGCGGAGGGTGGTTGTAAGAAACAGCACAAAACCAGCGGAAGGAATAAATCGCGAGTTCCAAAGTGCTGCCAGCAGTCCAGCCAGCACAATGACTGTGGGTTTGGAGTTAAAAAGAACGGGATAAACGGGATACCAAGGGTGAAAGCTCATCTTAAACCACAATCTTCTGTGTCAGTGCTAAGCGACTCTTGGTGTGGAAGAAACATCGCCGCCACCGGACAGCAGACGACTGCAAAAGTGTGATACATAGTGATGAAAAACGCTATATCCTGTATAAAGTCAACAGTGAATTACGGAGGAACTGGTGTTAAGGTACAGGGGTGTTTAACGTTTCTTATTTCAGTCTTTGATCACAATATGAATTCTTTAGACGATGACCGGTTTCAGTCCGTAATCACCATCCTCAGATCTTTTTTTACACCATGCCCTAAAGTGATAAGGCCATAATGGCATCGTTAGGACATGGTGTAAAAAAGATCTGAGGATGGTCATTACGGACTGAAACCGGTTATCGTCTAAAGAATTCATATTATAATCAAAGACTGAAATAAAAAACATTTGACAGTATTGGATCACTGTTTGTATTCGCGACCATGTCGCAGTTGGCGAAACAGGGGTGTTTTTCGTGGGTAGGGTGTGGTCTTCTTGTTTGGCTTAAGAAAATGCTACATAGAATGGTACGTATACATTTTACAGCATTTAGTACTAAGTACAGTAGAGGAACAGTGTGGGGACGATGATTGTATCAGCATAACAATTTACCCTATCATAAAGCGGCATCGACACTGGTTTGTGGAAAATAACATTCCTGACTGGTATGTCCTGTCCAGAGTCCCGACCAAGGTCCAACGAGTTAGAATGTCGACTTCGATCCAGATCCCGGCGTCACTCCCTTCTCTTGTTTTGGCTCTTAAAGAAGACTGGGTTGCCAGCAGAGTTAAAGCCTTCCTAAAGGCGAAGTATAGACACTCCCCATATTAATGTCCACTAACAGGTGTATGGACACTTTGATCAGATAATGTGCTGAAAATAATACCTCCGATTTTTTTATGTGAAAGCTCTTAAACTTTTTTGAACGAAGCAAACTTTGTTAACATTCTACATCGTTATTCTTCATGTCTAAGGATTTGCTTCACCCTGGCAGCGATCACATTTCTCCCAACGAGATCAGTTTGTTGATACCGTCACAAACTGTCTGACGCCGGCTGGTGTGGCCGAGCGGTTCTAGGCGCTTCAGTCTGGAACCGCACAATCGCTACGGTTGCAGGTTCGAATCCTGCCTCGGGCATGGATGTGTGTGATGTCCTAAGGTTAGTTAGGTTTAAGTAGTTCTAAGTTCTAGGGGACTGATGACCTCAGATGTTAAGTCCCATAGTGCTCAGAGCCATTTGAACCATTTGAACAAAACTGTCTGACTTTGTTGACGCAGCCACGGCCTCACCGCTTTTTGCACATCTCCATCACTATGAAAGTGAAGTCTTTGAAGGCGTTCTTTAAGTTCTGGAAACACTTCAAGCTCTGCCACACACGTTGAGGTTAGCACCACCTTTTCCTTCATTAAGAGCACGAACAACCCAATGTCGCACATTACTCATGTTGATACAATCATCGCCGTACATAGCATTCGTTCTTCTTGGATTTCAATTGGAGGCACGTTCCCTGCAGTTTGAAACTCGATTACACACGCTGTTTCTCACGCTCCGACATAGTTGAGTTACACACCGCCATGCTACACGCTACAATTCTGAGCCCTCTAGAGGGAGAGCGTTGCAACTTGAGTGAGTGAAGCGGGAAAATCGACCGAGTAATATGCGTGACATGTAATACCTCACCTGATACTGAGAACAGAATAAAAAATTCGGAGGCATTACTTTTTCAGCACGCCCTCCTCGTACACACAGCTGAAAACATGGGACACATTTACGTAATGAAAGAGCTTGTATTATCGCCAACCATTTGCCGTTACTTGCTGGGTAAATGCTCCTCGTGTCTTTTTAGAGCAGTCTTGAGCATCATGTATCAATTTTGACCTTGCGAGTTCTGTGTCATCTACCCACCCTTAGTATTGTCGCCGTTTTCGTCATTTCTTACCTCTGTCTCTCTTACTGGTTCTGAACATGTGTCTCTCCATTCCTCACTTAGCAACCTGTACCTTTTGAATGTTTTTCGTCATTAAAAATTTACGTCTAACTGTTACACATAACAATCAGAAACAAACACCAATCATAAACCATCGGGAAACTTACTTTTGAAAAATCAATTTTGTTTACCGAAATGACTCCACTTTTTTTTTTTTTTTTTTGTTAGTTACTTTCTTTTCCTACAGGCCAGCATCGAGTTGTTGCCTTCATCTAGTTACTGTTAATCGGTCATATTATTTTTTGACGCGTTCGTTATACATTATTCTGTTTCATTGTAAATAATTTTCAACTTAATTTCAAACTTTCTGATCTTTCAAGTTACACGAAACTTTTATGTATTCGTTGCCTCTGCAGCCAAGTTAATATAAACGGAAGTTAAAAACACAGGAGTTATTTCTTAGGTTCACAGTGTTGCAGTACCGAGATGGAGCTTTATGCCCCACCTTTCTATTATCGTCACAGCAGTTCTGTTTTACAAGGCGGACCTAATACGATCAACTCTGTGATGCCTCCGCCACCCTTCCTCCCCCTCCCCCCCCCCCCATCCCCCGCCCTCCTCCTCCTCATCCTCAAGGCTAAAGAAAACATGATGAACAATACGCCAGATCACGTGATGGAGCACGAAATACACATGATAACATCATACGGATTGGTTAAAGCTGTGTGCCTGAGCAGAACTAGAAACCGGACGCAGTGTGCTTCCACTTGAGCAATGCGAGAAGGCGACAAGCGCTCACGCGGAACTTCATCGCGTCCCTGCGCACTTGTGCAGCTGGTAGACCAGCACAATGAGAGGCACTGTACAACACACCACACAGCGGCGAGGAGGGCCTTTGAAACCTCGGATGAGCGACCTCACAGACCGCGGGCAAAAGGGTTATTTTTATACGTGAAAGGTCACGGTCACGTGTGTAATTCCGAAGTTAGAACGTTACGCGCTTAAGACGAGTTGGTAATACACAAAAATACAACCAGACAGCAATTCGTGATAGCGGCTCACTTAAATTCGCTAATTACAGTTTCTGTAACGTTGGGCACGCTATCGGTGCTGTTTAAAAAGCCATGACTTACATGTAATAGCTATGAATTACTCATTACAGAGCTACGGGGAACAAGCTTGACCTTACAGATTTCCATATCAAATCGTGAACGAAGGAAAATTAATTACTGACGTCCCGTCGACGACGCGATCATTAAGAGATGGAACGGAGCTCGGACTGGGGAAATATGGGAAACTACGCTGCCAGTGTTGTTTTAAATGGAACCATCCCGTCATTTACCATAAGCGGTTGAGGAAACCTAACTTTGGACGGCCGCACGGGGGTCTGAACCGCCGTTCTCCCTATTTGAAGTGGAATGTCTCACCACTGCGCCTCCTCGCTCCGTTTATCAACTTGTGACCCGACTGGATGTGCACAAGCTCTCTCAAAGCGGATCACTCAATGAGTGACGGACATTGTCGAACGGTGCTAACAAAAGAACACATTTGCAGTTCGGCTTATAACACTGAGTAACATCCCAGCGCCCAGCCTCCGAAGACAAACTTTAATCGTTACCTTAAACAGTTCGTGGATAAATGTATTTTCAGTGCATAAATCCATCCATCTTTGGCCAGCTATTATCAGGCTTCCGAGCTATCAAATGTCATGAATTACTTTGTCCGGGATATTCGACACAGATCGTTAATAAAACAGAAGGACTGCAAATTGGACACGACACTGACATTTACAGGGCACAGCGAGATCCTGTCTATTGCATCACAATCCTTTTTGTCATCAGTCTACTGACTGGTTTGATGCGGCCCGCCACGAATTCCTTTCCTGTGCTAACCTCTTCATCTCAGAGTAGCACTTGCAACCTACGTCCTCAATTATTTGCTTGACGTATTCCAATCTCTGTCTTCCTCTACAGTTTTTGCCCTCTACAGCTCCCTCTAGTACCATGGAAGTCATTCCCTCATGTCTTAGCAGATGTCCTATCATCCTGTCCCTTCTCCTTATCAGTGTTTTCCATATATTCCTTTCCTCTCCGATTCTGCGTAGAGCCTCATCATTCCTTACCTTACCAGTCCACCTAATTTTCAACATTCGTCTATAGCACCACATCTCAAATGCTTCGATTCTCTTCTGTTCCGGTTTTCCCACAGTCCATGATTCACTACCATACAATGCTGTACTCCAGACGTACATCCTCAGAAATTTCTTCCTCAAATTAAGGCCGGTATTTGATATTAGTAGACTTCTTTTGGCCAGAAATGCCTTTTTTGCCATAGCGAGTCTGCTTTTGATGTCCTCCTTGCTCCGTCCGTCATTGGTTGTTTTACTGCCTAGGTAGCAGAATTCCTTAACTTCATTGACTTCAATCCTGATATTAAGTTTCTGGCTGTTCTCATTTCTACTACTTCTCATTACCTTCGTCTTTCTCCGATTTACTCTCAAACCATACTGTGTACTCATTAGACTGTTCATTCCGTTCAGCAGATCATTTAATTCTTCTTCACTTTCACTCAGGATAGCAATGTCATCAGCGAATCGTATCATTGATATCCTTTCACCTTGTATTTTAATTTCACTCCTGAACCATTCTTTTATTTCCATCATTGCTTCCTCGATGTATAGTTTGCTAGTACAGCATGTATTTGCCCGGCGCAATGAGGTACCTCAGCCGACTCGGCCTCCAGTTGCAGGTGAAAACACCAAAGTTTCCAACAAAAGGCTTTTGAAAAATTTTTTAATCTACAGAGTTTAATCTGTATTTTTTAATGTAAATTTTATCTTGATAGCAGCAGTAGAAATGCCTGTAAAATATGAAAATGTTTGTCTGTACTCTCACACTCATGGCCACATTTTTAGATATTTGCGACACTGCTTGCTTCAGCGGAATATTTGTGAATGTCATGGCTCTTTCCTTCCGATATCTTTGGTTAACAGTCATATCTTTGTCTGACATCTATATCTTTGGCTAAAACTTTCACGGATGTGGTTATTTACGTTTTGACGATACGAACGCATATTAGTACGTGGCGACTGAACTAGCAAAACGTTTATGTGGAAGTGAACAGATTTACATAACGGGAGGTGGTAGAACTGTGTTTACGAAACGTAGGTTTCACATATGTCCGTTTCTAGCTTCAGATCGCCGTCGTCTGCTACGTGTGTTGTGTGTTGTTGTTGCGGCTTTCAGGTTTAATTACGTGCCAGCCAGTGAAGTCGTTTGCAGCAGAGCCAGTGACAGTTTATTCTTTGATTTTTTGCTTTACATACTTCTTCCATTGTAATATGTACGTAGTTACAGGATTTCCCCGTTACGAGTAAATGCTTAACATACAGGAACGAGTCTACTTTCCCGTATAACGACTCCTAATCTGTTCATTACTCGGAGCTGATATGTATTTGAGTGAGTTTATTCTGATAAAGTTTATACATTTCAGGGATCATGAGAGTGATGTTTCAAGCACTACCACTCGACTAATAGCACACTGGACTCGCATTCGGGAGAACGACGGTTCAATCCCGCGTCCGGCCATCCTGATTTAGGTTTTCCGTGATTTCCCTAAATCACTCCAGGCAAATGCCGGGATGGTTCCTCTGAAAGGGCACGGCCGACTTCCTTTCCGGTCCTTCCCTAATCCGATGAGACCGATGACCTCGGTGTTTGATCTCTTCCTCCAAACAACCCAACAACCACCCTAATTCCAGTTGCACTCGGCATGTGGCGACGCCGACGTGATTTTAAACCGACGAGAACGAAGCAGCAACCATAAGTTGAAAAAACTTTACAAGATGAAAGACGATCCAGCTGTATCAAAACTCGGCAAGTGCTTACCTCTACTGAGCGGGTTTTACTGCGCCGGCATCATGGCTGACTCAAATTTTGCCCTAGAAGTGAGCCAGCTAGATCACTGCTTCACCGCTGAAGTACAGAACGTCATAGCTGCGCCACCGGCGGCAAATCCTTACGAGAAGCTTAAGACAGAACCTCTAGTGGCACAGGTTGATTTACTGTGTACACAAATCAGCAAGCTGTTACCTCAAAGTGGTACCAGCAATGATAGAGAGCGATACGAAAGAAGATCAGGGAGCCGTACTTCGGCCAACGCTACGTTTTCTAATCAAGAGTTTCCCGTGTGCTGCTACCATTGCAAGTTCGGTGAGCAGGAGCGGAAGTGTACTGCGTCGTATTCCTTCCCAAACACCAGCAGCAGTCGGCAGTAGTCGCAGCAGACTGCCTGTCAACATCGCAGCGCCTGTTTGTCAGCGACAGGATGTCAGGCCAAAAATATCTGGTGGACGCTGGTTCTGACTTACGCATATTGCCACGAACATCAGCGCATTGCTGCAGCCCATCGGCGGCATTCCGTTTGTCTGAAGCGAACAACTCTTCCATAGCGTGGGACGGAACCCAGCGAACGGAATTGGATTTAGGACCGAGTCGCTCCTTCGTCTGGGACTTCACCGTCGCCGACGTCTTCGAACCAATACCAGGTGCTGACCTGGCTGATTACCACCTGCTGCCAGACGCGGCGGATGCTCTGCTCGTTCAGCACTACTGCTCTGACTGCTGCAGGATTTCGCCACAGCGCAGCAGTGCGCAGCGCGAAGCCAACACGAGCGAGTGATTTTAAGTACGCCTCTCTGTTACAGCAGTTAGCAGCTCTGACTACCAGGCGCTCCTAAACAAGTGATACACAGCACGGTGCACCATATTAAAACTACTCATTGCCGATAGGTACCATGCAGATCTAGGCATTTGGCACCCAATCGTCTGACTATCGCGGAAGCAGAGTTAGAAACTATGCTCAAAGAAGGCATTATCCGATCATCAAGAGGACGACAGTCATGCCCGCTACACCTAGTACCTAACAACAGGGGAGTGTGTCGTTCAAACGGAGATTATCGTGCGCTTAACGCCAGAACTGTGCCAGACCGCTACCCAGTACAATTGTTGTGGGAATATAATTACGCCTTGCATTGTGCAATCATATTCACTGCACTCTATTGTGCCGAAGTCTATACTCAGATCCCGGTAACAGAGAAAGACATACCAAAAACAGCTATTATCACTCCATTTGGGTTATCTGAGAGTATATACAGGGTGTTACAAAAAGGTAAGGCCAAACTTTCGGGAAACATTCCTCACACACAAAGAAAGAAAATATGTTATGTGGACATGTGTCCGGAAACGCTTACTTTCCATGTTAGAGCTCATCTTATTACTTCTCTTCAAATCACATTAATCATGGAATGGAAACACACAGCAACAGAACGTACCAGCGTGACTTCAAACACTTTGTTACAGGAAATGTTCAAAATGTCCTCCTTTAGCGAGGATACATGCATCCACCCTCCGTCGCATGGAATCGCTGATGCGCTGATGCAGCCCCGGAGAATGGCGTATTGTATCACAGCCGTCCACAATACGAGCACGAAGAGTCTCTACATTTGGTACCGGGGTTGCGTAGACAGGAGCTTTCAAATGCCCCCATAAATGAAAGTCAAGAGGGTTGAGGTCAGGAGAGCGTGGAGGCCATGGAATTGGTCTTCCTCAACCAGTCCATCGGTCACCGAATCTGTTGTTGAGTAGCGTACGAGCACTTCGACTGAAATGTGCAGGAGCTCCATCGTGCATGAACCACATGTTGTGTCGTACATGTAAAGGCACATGTTCTAGCAGTACAGGTAGAGTATCCCGTATGAAATCATGGCGGTGAATCGAGGAAGCACAGTACATACTGACGAAACTAAAATGAGCTCTAACGTGGAAATTAAGCGTTTCCGGACACATGTCCACATAACATCTTTTCTTTATTTTTGTGTGAGGAATGTTTCCTGAAAGTTTGGCCGTACCTTTTTGTAACACCCTGTATATGACCATGGCTTACTGAATGCTGCTCAGGCATGGCAACGATTCATTTACTCAGTCCTGCAAGATCTATCATTTTGTTTTGAATATCTTTATGATATTTTTCGGCCACCGAGCAGCAATACCAAAACCGCTTACTGAAGTGATCGAGCGCTTAGAGCAGTCTGGTGTGGTCTTGGACACGGCTAAATGTGTGTTCGGCCAATCCGAGATTACCTTCCTTGGTCATTAGTTAACTTCTGCAGACTCTCTTGTAATATAACAAAACGTTGAAGCCATCCTGCAGATACCAAAGCCAAATATCATTAAAGAAACACGCCAGTTCCAAGCCGCCGCCATGTACTGCGTTCAGCAGAACTACGGGAACACGGGAACCATTCACTGCAGCACTTGCTGGCCCAAAGATTAGAGGCAGTACTTCACTTCTTCGACTGATGCGATGTGCTCCGCTTCTGACGCAGCAAACCAGAGAACGGCACTTCTCGCACACCCGAAGCTGATGCACGCTTAGCTTTAGTTCCGAACGCAAGTCAGTCTTCGGTGCGGTGCTGCAAGAATTGTCAGACGGCTCATGGCAACCACTAGCTTAAATGCTTGCTGTTCTCATAAACTGTCACCGTCATAGCATAAGTGAAGTGGCTATGACCGCAAGCTTCTTGCCATGTACGAAATACTCAAGTAGAAGCGAGGATATTTACCACCTACATCAGGGCTTAACGACTCACTGATTTTGAGCGTGAGCACTCGCGCCTGGTCTTGCTCGCGAGCAGATTAGTTGTGGCGTGTGGGGACTGAGGTGGCAGAGCAGTTCTAGGCGCTTCAGTCGGGAACCGCGCAGTTGCTACGGTCGCTGGTTCGAATCCTGCCTCGGTCATGGATGTGTGTGATGTCCTTAGGTTACGTAGGTTTAAGCAGTTCTAAGTTTTAGCGGACTGATGACTTCCGACGTTAAGTCCCATAGTGCTCAGAGCCATTTGACAGAGCACTATCTATAAATAAAAGCCAGACAGATTAAAAGAGGAGAGAAGAGAAGGATGAGGAGAATCAGTATGGATGATTTTAAAATACATGTAAACCTACCAAATCTTTCAACTGCATTCTCTCGGTTTTACATTATTTGCATTATCAGAAGCCTTTCTGAGGAAATTATATGAGCTAATGCTATGAAATTTTCAGAAGATTTTCAAGACATATTGTTGTCTCGCTGGAACTGAAGAAACATAATATCCTTTAATTAAATTCAGATTCATAGTTCCATGTTGGCAAAAAATACTTACTCTTGATTGTGCAAAATTTAGAACTTTCAGACATGAATTAATGATAGCTTTTTAGTGATACTATAAACCTCTTGGAACATTACAATAAAATTTTGAGACTGAGTCCTGATGACAGTTTTAGTTACAGCTTTTTATAAAAAGGCAATAGAAATTTTACCATTAATATTTATGGCAGCACAATAATTGTGGATCTGTTACCATATGTTTCTCTTAAAATAGAGCTCTTTTCCTTTACACATGCATACGTTCATACCTACCTAAATAACTACGGCTGGGAAGATTTTTTATAGAAACGTTTACATTTACGGCGTATTACAGTACTCACTGAATTATTATTAGTGGTCATTGTGTTTCATTTTGTGCCAAAAGATTTTTTGGATGTTTCTACATTAATTCGTGCCTATTTTCAAAGAAAATTCCTTCGTCTTTCATTGTGTTAAGTTCGTAATGTCTTCCCTAACAAATGGTGCAAATGGCTCTGAGAACTATGGGACTTAACATCTGAGGTCATCAGTCCCCTAGAAGTTAGAACTACTTAAACCTAACTAACCCAAGGACATCACACACATCCATGCCCGAGGCAGGATTCGAACCTGCGACCGTAGCGGTCGGCCACACCGGCCGGCTCTTCCCTAACAACTAATCAATTGATCACAGCCATAATCAGTCCGATTGCACTTAGAAGTGAATAATTGGGCTACTTACAGCGACATTAACATCAAAACGTTTTTCGACCCTGCACTAGTTATTTCTACCCTGTAGATAGTTCGCCGTAGCAGTACTGCGCTGGATAAACCACTGACAGTACTCAACTCTAAGCTCAAGTGGTTCCACTGTTTGCACGTACTCCTTATGGCAGTGGTGTAATTGCTACTCCTGCCCTATCTGTACATCACATCTCGTATTCCTCGAAGCGTGCATTCCATTGACAAGTTAACGGGTGCTTACTGATGAATCTCGCCCCTCACGATCCAATACCACTCCCTGAAACTCTGCCAGCTCTCCGTGGCTTAAGTGACCCGGATCTTGGTAAGTTCTACCCAGGCAGGGCGATGCCCGCTTGCGGAACTTTTTTCATTTATTCGGCCTTCCAGGAATTGAATCCTGTTGCGTCATTCATTAAATGCACCTCTGCACCTCATGGCGGGCCGCTGGTGGCCGAGCGGTTCTAGGCGCTTCAGTCTGGAACCGCGCGACCGCTACGGTCGCAGGTTCGAATCCTGCCTCGGGCAAGGATGTGTGTGATGTCATTAGGTTGGTTAGGTTTAAGTACTTCTAAGTTCTAGGGGACTGATGACCTGAGATTTTAAGTCCCATAGTGCTAAGAGCCGTTTTTTTTTTTTTTTTTTTTTTTTTTTTGCACCTCATGTATGTTCCATGTTTCACAACCAGCCATGAACTCTACCCAGCGATAAATCCCACCGTGAACACGTCGCAGATATATGTTTATTGTTTCTCAAGATAGCAGCACCAACGTCGATGCGTCATGCAGTTGTTTGTAATGAAACACGCAATTTCCACACACGTGCCTCACACGCTTTGCTCATTCAAGACGTCATCCGGGCAGAGATATCTATTTCCGACCGTTGTGTCGTTGCCTCAAAGTAGTCAGTTCAAGATCCTGTACCGTCCACGTGACTTTAACCCTAAAGTTTTCGGACACCCTGTTAAAGCAAGCAACTGTATCACTGCAGCGTGTTATTTTGTTTTGAAAAGTAAATCATCCTGCATATCCACAACAGTGAATGAACAAGTTTTCTTTACCTGGTGTGTGACGCCTAGTCGGATCTCCTAGTTATCTGACTAGTTCAGTCTGAAGCGTCTCTCTTTGGTAACCACTCATTCCGATAGTGAATAATTCCGGCAGCAACTAGTCGCCTATCGGCCCAGTAATCCGTGCGTGGACTTGACAGGCAGGACTTTCCCTCATGCCGGGACCACGGCTTCGGTTGCAGCTGCGGCGCCGGACTCAAAGAGATTTCCTCCTGAACTGCGGACTGCGCGCACACGTTTACAAGGGCGGCGCTGCGAGAGCAAACATTGGCGTCGCCGCCGACCTGACCCTCCACCCAGCCCCGAAGCGGCCAATCCGCGGCCACCAGGCGCTCTGCCTCCAAAGACCTGCATTATTTGCTGAACACAGAGAACCAACTGGTAAAGACTCACTGAGCTCAACACGTTGTCTCATTCTTTTGCGGCTGTGAAACAAGCATAAGAGAGTATGCAGATGACTGTGTTTCCTTGCTGCGTCACTTCCTTAGCCACAACTGCAAGGCACAGAGTCCTACAGTAACCTAAGAAAACATGAAGGCGTGACGTGTCCCATTGACCTTGACCACCCCAAATGAAATGGTGGCTCTGAGCACTATGGGACTTAACTTCTGAGGTCAGTCCCCTAGAACAGCTCGTGGTCGTGCGGTAGCGTTCTCGCTTCCCACGCCCGGGTTCCCGGGTTCGATTCCCGGCGGGGTCAGGGATTTTATCTGCCTCGTGATGACTGGGTGTTGTGTGCTGTCCTCAGGTTAGTTAGGTTTAAGTAGTTTTAAGTTCTAGGTGACTGATGACCATAGATGTTAAGTCACATAGTGCTCAGAGCCATTTAAACCATTTAGAACTTAGAACTACTTAAACCTAACTAATCTAAGGACATCACACACATCCACGCCCGAGGCAGGATTCGAACCTGCGACCGTAGTGGTCGCGCGGTTCGAGACTGTAGCGCCTAGAACCACCCCAAATGACTTTTTGTCCAGAAGCAAAGATAAAAAATGCATCAAGCGAATAGTGTTTAGTTCACAAAGGGACATCTAGTAGCATGACTGCCTTACTTTGTTCGTTACGAATATATGACCAGAAATTCGTCTTTTCATTCAGTAATCCAGTTCCTCTCCTCAACTCCAGTTCAAAAACGTATCAAAGTAGTCCAGTGAAAACGTACGGTTTATAAAATTTAACTACATAAAATTTATTATAAAAAGGTCCTATTCATTTTTTTCTGTAGGACTAACAGTTTGCACATAGCAAGCGAGAGAATTTGAAAATCTTGGCCGGCCGGAGTGGCCGAGCGGTTCTAGGTGCTACAGTCTGGAACTGCGCGACCGCTGCGGTAGCAGGTTCGAATCCTGCCTCGGGCATGGATGTGTGTGATGTCCTTAGGTTAGTTAGGTTTAAGTAGTTCTAAGTTCTAGGGGACTGATGACCTCAGCAGTTAAGTCCCATAGTGCTCAAAGCCATTTGAACCATTTTTTTGAAAATCTTGCATGTGGTATTTAAAGTTGTTGCGGGTAGCATACAACCCGTGGGTAAGGGCAGCTGGCTCACCCTGTCTAAGCCGACATACAGCGCCTTTCAGCACAGTATCAACAATACCTCGGCAGCGTCAGAAGTCGACTACAGCCACAGGCAAAAAGATACCAACTGATCATTGTACAGGTAATCGTAGTTATTGTTCACTGGATTCGGGACTAGACCAGATGTTAGTGCAAGTGAACTCTGAATCAAGTCACACACCATCTTCATACTACAGTTAATTATTTGTGAAGTATGTGTCAACGTATTATCGTGAATTATTGGTAATCTGTGTTGCCATAATTTTGCCACAGATGTTGCCTTACCCTAGTCGGCCCTGTGATGAGGCTGTATAGCAGCTGTGCACAAGCAAGCCACCTCATAACAGCTGCTACTTTCGATGGTAGGGGATCCTCTACCTACCACATATTTATACGTAACACCGAGAGCACCAAGAGCATTGGTGAATATAACAGGTAACTTTGTTGCTTTCCTACATTTTATACTTTTGATTCTAGTGTTTCAGTAATTTCGATACAAACGAAAATGTTTGGGCGCATGATCTTGTAATACAAGGCTAAAGAGATAGTTTTTTTCCAAGCTACATTTTCTGTATTGAAGGTTTATACGCGTTACTTGACAAATCTGTAATACCATGTGTTGGTCGTTTATCTGAGAGTATTTTGTTTTTTGTGAATTGTTGTACTCGGATTTTGTAAATGTTTATACATATGGAATTATTCTTCAAATGGTTCAAATGGCTCTGAGCACTATGGGACTTAACATCTTAGGTCATCAGTCCCCTAGAACTTAGAACTACTTAAGCCTAACTAACCTAAGGACATCACACAACACCCAGCCATCACGAGGTAGAGAAAATCCCTGACCCCGCCGGGAATCGAACCCGGGAACCCGGGCGTGGGAAGCGAGAACGCTACCGCACGACCACGAGATGCGGGCGAATCATTCTTATGAAAGTATAGTAATTAGAGGTCTTATCTGGCAAAACCTTTGTAAACAACCCTTATTTTGCATATAGTCAATCGAGCGTTGTAGCAGCTATGAAACTGCGTAACTGTTGCAAGACGGACACGCTGCAGTGGGAAGCTATGTGTATGAGCGAAAGTGTGACGGAGTGCTGAGCATCTGTAAATGTGCCGCTTGAAGAGGATTTTGTGTGTGTAGAAGATGCCCATACCATTAGTCGAGGTGATGCAACGCGACTGAGCAAATGTGTATTTGCTAATCGCAGAAACTGGGGGCTACATCTTCGTACGAGTCGGTAGCCACGTAATACGCCGGGTAACAACTATACGTCAATTATCCCACACGCAGTTTTGTAGATTGACCGCTCAGTAACTTCATACACATTACAATTGATAATACAGTGCCTTAAATGAATTTTATCCGAGACTAAAATCTGTGCCTCTGATCTCAATTAGCGTTATGAGCCATTATTGTTTCGGTATTCAGTCACCTGATGAATTAGTCAAAAATCCATTTACATAGTAATGGTCCAAAATTATACAGAAGAAAGTATGTTGCATTCCACCTGGCAACTTGCATAATAGAATTACTATTTATTTCTTTGCCACTACCTTGCAATTACACAATTAGCGTTGTTTCAAATATTTATGGTCAGTGTAGTATGACAGCGAGTATAGCAATGCAGCGTGACTCCGCTGACATGAATATAAATAGTGAAAGTGTTTCTGATTCCTTGATCTTATTGAAGCTTTTCATTTGCTGTGATACTGCTACGTTGTGACTAATCGGCGTTTCAGACTTGCGTTCACATTTTTATGAATAGTGTGTTACAAAATTTGTTTGCTTTCTTTTTACATGTTTCGTGTACATGATTTTGAAGGGGATTAACTTTTTACGATTTTTGGGTCTTCTTATATGATTATTTAACGTCGAAATTCAGGACTGCAATCAGTCCTACTAATAGCTTGATTGCAATCAATAATTAACTTTTTAGGTGAGAAATAGAATCAAATGTATGACATTGCACTGTAGTAATTGCAACTTACGACGCACAAGTAGCGAAAATAGCTCACGATTGTCTGAGGCAATTTAGCGTTAGCTTAAGAACACCTTCCTTTTGTTACATTACGTGCAGCTTACGGTACAATTCAATAGAAATTTTAAAATAAATTCGTATAGTAGTTTACACAGTGTTCGAGAGTTGTTTCACTACAACCGGTAATCAAAAAAATGGTTCAAATGTCTCTGAGCACTATGCAACTAAACTTCTGAGGTCATCAGTCCCCTAGAACTTAGAACTACTTAAACCTAACTAAGCTAAGGACATCACACACATCCATGCCCGAGGCAGGATTCGAACCTGCGACCGTAGCGGTCGCGTGGTTCCAGACTGTAGCGCCTAGAACCGCTCGGCCACTTCGGCCGGCTGGTGTGCGGGGTGTGAGGTTGGAGCGATATGGGATACCTGATACATTTACATAATATTCTGACAGGTTACACGTACGTAAACGTCCTGTCTGATTACCTGCATCAATTCATGTCCACTGTGGATTCCGACTTCCTTTGGCAATTCCAACAGGACAAAGCGAAACCCCAAACGTGCAAAATTGCTGCAGAGTGGCTCCAGCAACACTCTTCTGAGTTTAAACATTTCCGCTGGCCACTAAACTGCCCGGACATGAAGAGTATTGATCATGTCCAGGATGCCTTGCAACGTGCTGCTCAGAAGAGATCTCCACACCCTCGGACTCTTACGGATATATGAACAGCCCTGCAGGAGTCATGGTGTCAGTTCCCTCCAGCACTACTTCAGACATTAGTCGAGTCCATGCCACGTCGTGCTGCGGCACTTCTGCGTGCTCGCGGGGGCCCTACACGTTACTAGGCAGGTGTACCAGTTTCTAACGCTCTTGAGTGTAGATTCCAGAGGATGGTCTGTTGTTTCATCAATATTTCCAATATTTTAATGATTATACAATTTCTTGTGGTTCAGTGGGCGAGTGCAAGTCTTCCAAATGGACGTGACTACGGCGACTTGAGTGTCCGTAACCTACTCCAGTTATACGATTTGGGAGAGGAAACCTGCTGTTTAACATGGATTACGAACTAACTTTCATTCCTGGTGACTCTCCGCATCACTGAGAGGTTGAGGGTTGATTAAACGCAGTACGAAAATTTCGGTGGACTGACCGGGATTCGATACCACGGCTCTTCCGTTTCCAGGCACGCGCTTTGACACTAGACTACCAGTGCTGACTAGAGTGACTACAGTTCCAATAAACAAGTGACATCCACCTATTTTGCCAAATCACAATTTAGAAAAGTACAAAAACGCTGAAATCATTGCCTGCTCAAAATAACTGTTTTAACTCCATTTCTGTCCACTGTTTTTGCGTTATTCGTCAGCAAGAAGTTCCCTATTTTCTGAACTATTTTCTCCGCGCTGCCGACGGGTCCCACGGATTTACCGGCCCGCGCGAACCGTTCCACTACGGCGCACCCGCGTCTTCCGCCGTTCGCCTTTACTGCCCGCAGTCACGAGCCCACAATAAAAGCGCCTGAATAAAACACGGCCTCTGGTGTTTACGCGAACGGCAGGCCTGCACGCGGGCAAAAAATAGGCGTGCGAGCGCTACCCGGTGTCGGGCGGCGCGCCGACTACACGGCGATCCCGCGCGTGCGGCTGGCGCTCCTCTGTAATTTCTCGCCGCCCGCGCCCATGCCCACGCCCACGGCCATCGGCCGGCAGAACCGCCTCCAGCGTCGAGCGTAGGTGAGAATTAGCGCCGCAAGTGTTGCGTGGCACGCGCCGCCCTCACGCCAGCCGGCGAGTCGCAAGTGACCGGTGTCGAGGTCGCGGATGCCCACTAACCAACCGTGACTTCACTGGCGCCGATTCACCATCGTACCGGCGTCGGCTTAACGCAGTATGCTCTGAGCCAATGCGAAACTATTAGACAGTTTAATTTACTTTCATAAATAGCACTAGGAGGTGTATTTACTACATGTGTTCTACATTGAATGGCCAAAGAAACTGGTACACCTGCCTAATATCGTTTAAGGCCCCTGCAAGCACGCAGAAGTGCCGCAACACGACATGGCATGGACTCGACTAATGTCTGAAGTATTGCTGGAGGGAACTGAGACCATTAATCCTGCATGGCTGTCCATAAATCCCTAAGAGTGAGAGGGGTTGGAGATCTCTTCTGAACAGAACGTCGCAAAGCATCCCAGATATGCTCAATACTGTTCGTGTCTGGGTAGTTTGGTAGCCAGCGGAAGTGTTTAAACTCAGACGAGTGTTCTTGAGCCACTCTGTACCAATTCTGGACGTGTGGGGTGTCGAATTGCCTGCACAAATTGCCTAAATCCGTCGGAATGTAAAATGGACATGAATGGATACAGGTGATTGGACACGATGCTTACGTACATGTCCGCTGTCAAAGAGTCGTGTCTAGACGTATCAGATGTTCCACATCACTCCAACAGCACACGCCCCACACTATTACGGAGCCTCCACAAGCTTCAACAGTCCCCAGCTGACATGCAGGATCCATGGATTCAAGAAGTTGTCTCTATACTCGTAAACGTCTATCCGCTCAATACAATTTGAAACGAGACTCGTCCGACCAGGCAACAAGTTTCCAGTCACCAACAGTCTAATGTCGATGTTCACGCGCCAAGGCGAGACGTAAAGCTTCAAATGTTCAAATGTGTGTGAAACCTTATGGGAAATAACTGCTAAGGTCATCATTCCCTAAGCTTACACACTACTTAACCTAAATTATCCTAAGGAAAAACACACATACCCATTCCCGAGGCAGGACTCGAACCTCCGCCGGGACCAGCCGCACAGTCCATGACTGCAGCGCCCTAGACCGCCCGGCTATTCCCGCGCGGCGTAAAGCTTAGTGTCGTGCAGTCTTCAAGGGTACACGAGTGGGCCTTCGGCTCCGAAAGCGCATATCGATCATGTTCGTTGAATGGTTCGCACCCTGACACTTGTTGATGGCCCAGCATCGAGATATGCAGTAATTTTCGGAATGGTTGCACTTCTGTGATGTTGAACGATGATCTTCAGTCGTCTTTGGTCCCGTTCTTGCACTTTTTTTTTCCGGCCGCAGCGATGTCGGAGAGCTGATGTTTTACCGGATTCCTGAAATCCACGATACACTCGTGAAATGGTGGTAATGGAAAATCCCCACTTCATAGCTACCTCAGAGATTCTGTATCCCGTCGCTCATCTGCCGACTATAACACCACGTTCAAACTCACTTAAATCTTGATAATCTGCCATTGTAGCAGCAGTAACCGATCTGACAACTGCGCCAGACAATTGTAGTCTTACATAGGCGTTGCCGACCGCAGCGCTGTATTCTACCTGTTTACATATTTCTGTATTTGAATACGCATGGCTATTTCAGTTTATTTGGCGCTTCAGTGTATTTCAATATTTGGCGCTTCAGTGTATTTCAAAAATGGTTCAAATGGCTCTGAGCACTATGGGACTTAACTTCTGTGGTCATCAGTCCTCTAGAACTTATAACTACTTAAACCTCACTAACCCAAGGTCATCACACACATTCATGTCCGAGGCAGGATTCGAACCTGCGACCCTAGCGGTCGCGCAGTTCCAGACTGTATGCGCCTAGAACTGCTCGGCCACTCCGGCCGGCTTCAGTGTATTTATAATACCTTACCAGATGAATCCATCCTTGCTCCTTTCTAACTGTGTTGGAGGTACACAGTTTAGAAGACTTAACTATGTAGACGACTGGCAACAGCTACCAAACACAAAACTTTTGAAACAACTGAAGAAATCCTAATTGCTGATCTAGACATCTTAAGCCAATATTTACGTAAATGGAGATTACAACCAAACTCAAATCAAACAGAAGCTACATGTTTTCATTCGTCCAGTAGATTGGTACACAGAGCCCTTGATATCTATTTTGAGAGAGACGAACTTCATCACAACATGCATCCAAAATACCTTGGGATCGCATTAAATTTAAGGAGCACTTACACGAACATCTGTTACGCTCAAAAGCAGAAAGAACATTCTCCATAAACTCTGTGGCACTAGTTGGGGATCGGCAGCAGACCCTCTTCGAATACCGGCACTGTGATTGCTATACTCAACAGCAGATTTCTGTATGACTGTCTGGTTGAATAGCCCTCATATAAAAAAAAGATAGATGTACGACTTAACGAAGGCCTCTTGCAGAGTGAAAAAGATTAAGGTCAAGACATTTCACTCTTATCACAGCCAGGACTCTTACGGAATCTGAATTCAGTGCCACCGATGAATGGAAACGCTGCTTGCATTGCAACAAAACTGTCCATCACAATGGTTGAAACTGCCCTCCATCCGGAAGAACCCCCTGGATCTGATCAGCCTCGGGCAATTTGGATTGCTCCGAACTGCATCAGAATGGTCCATAGAAGATGTGCAGACGCTTTCCACAAACGAGGCAAATCACCGTACTGTGACTGCGGTGCGAAACGGCAGGCAGTTGCTCCTGTTGTACCAAAATGTCCCACACGTGGCTACAAAGACTGCCTGACAGCGTGTGTTTGAATGTTGACATGTAAAAGTTTAGTAATCTTTCTATACATACTGTCACACGACAAATAAATAACTAAATCGATAGGTCCTTGGTGCTTCAGATGTGTCCTATCGACCTATCCCTTCTTTTAACGTAGTTGTACATTTGTTTCCCGTTAGATGCACTACCTTCTCATTAGTTATTCCACCTATTGACCTAATCTTCAAAATTCTTCTATAGCACCGCATTTGAGAAAGCTTCTATTCTATTCTTGTGTGAACTGTTTATCGTCCACGTTTCACTTCCGTCGTATGGTACTTGTATTCTACTGGCAGAGTTACCTTGCAAGATGTTTGGCTTTATAAATTTCGACTCAGTTTCCTTACTCTGTTCCTAGTCTCTTCGTACCTTAAAGTTTGGAACATCATCACGCGAAAACCGTGTACAAGTTACTATAATTCTTTTCAATGGAACGATGTACTTTTTCTTACACGCTCGAAAGTTTACGAAAAAACTACTTAAACCTAACTAACCTAAGGACATGACACACATCCATGCCCGAGGCAGGACTCGAACCTGCGACCGTAGCAGTCGCGCGGTTCCAGACTGTAGAGCCAAGAACCGCTCGGCCACCGCGGCCGGCCGAGAGAGAGAGAGAGAGAGAGAGAGAGAGAGAGAGAGAGAGAGGGAGAGAGAGAGAGAGAGAGAGAGAAGAGAGAGAGAGAGAGAGAGAGAGAGAGAGAGAGTCAATAAGTTTGCCACATGTGAATCCAAAAACTGTTTTCACTGCAATGTTTCACCTCCTTTGCCTTGTGAAACACTGCTCAAGAGCACTGAAACTCCCTGAGCGGTTCTCGAATTGTTCCCGTTACTTTCACTTTAGCTACGTTCAGTTTGTTTGTCAACAAGGCGTCGGCTTCGTTTAGAACTGTGGCGAATGTCTCGGTGCTGCTGTACCAAATTTGTAACACGGCTGTAGAATCGCAGCAAGTCTCTCTCAACCCTCAAAACCTTGCCCGACATGTTACCTCTCAAAACTGTGTTGCAAACACCTCTTGATTTTTTTCAGTACTGCACATTTTCAGCCCCACAGACAAATATTTGTTACTGGCTATTCAGTTAATATGCACTGAGTTTCCTTTGCACTAGTTCAGCAGAAATATTTTGCTACACCTGCCAACATTTTTTAACACTAATAGTCATTAATGCTGTAACAACGTTATGGAAAGTTGTAATCTGATTGCAGTACAGGCACCACTCACAAGCTGTCTGAGGCTTAGTAAAATGATCAATAAGAACATGAAAATAGCTTTCCATTAACTTTGGTGCTACACGTCAGACTAACCACTTCAAATTAACTGACACCTAACATCTCAACATTACACCCTTTTCAAGCTTTCATTTGAAGCATTACTAGACCTGGCCATTAAAACTACTTGGTAGTCGACACTTCACGTATTAGAGCTGATTTTCTGCAACCAAAGCGCCCATGCCCGAACCGTACACTGTTGCCACAAAAATTGGTCAATTCACTTACAGTTCCTTGTCCGGGTTTCTTTCTTGATGTATTTGGATCCCAAAACCTGGGTCTGGTCGTTTTTCTTTATTTCATCACACAAGATAATCACACCAACCCCCCCCCCCCCCCCCCCTACACACACACACAACGATGCTAACGAAATATGCACGTTTCATACACGGCACTAACCAAACTGTACTGTATCCTTCCACACAAGACACTATTCAGCGTCACATTTACAGTTATTACAGAGATAGGTTTACATTAGATAAGCTTCACACGACACTGTATGAAACCGAATTTTAAGGCTGCAATTCATCGTTGAAACTGGGTCACCAGAATCAAACAGTTAACGTCTTGAACCAGTTTACTGGTGTAACGCAGTGTTTAGTGTATAAGCGTTATATGCAGAAGGTCATAAGTTCGAATCTCGCTAAATGCAGTGAACTTTTTTTCCCAAATCTAATCTACAGACTTCGATTATTATTTTTAGTCAATTAATTTGTTGAAATGTATTTTTTAATTTCTAATACTTTTCCGCATCATTTTTATCATCGCACTGACTCTTTATTTGCCCTCATTTTTCTTCCTATCATTCGCTTTTCGTTTGTAATCTGCCTTTGTTGCCTATAATCTGCAACCAAGTGCCAACTAGGAGTGCTCGTGGTTGGTAATGCGGCAGCTCTTGTAGCCATTGTGAGGATAGTTTCAGGTAACCAATAATAGCGAGAAATTACAGTTCGCACTTAGTGTTGAAACTGAAATTTTTCTCTCTCGAGTTTGTTGATAGAGGTTAGCTGTAATCGCCGTTCGCAAAGCAATCGTGATTTTAGTTCTGCCGCAGATTGTTGACTGCCGTATTCTCGAAACCATTGCACATTACGAGATGATGTTTAGGTTAGGACAAGAGTTTAAATTCGCGGACTACCAACCGCGTAATCTGCCACAGTTCAGTCATTGGTCACTTAAAATCAACTATCGACAGAGCATCTCGCACTTCCGTCATACCTCGTGGCGGCCGCTTCCAGTATTGCTCCGCGTTACAAATTAACAGTATTTATGAAGTGACCCGTCGTGTTTGTGCGTCGCCAACAACCGAGCGGTAGCGGGCAGCTGATGTTGCAACACTGTAGCAGCAAGTGAGAACGTCAACTGTCGAGTAATTCCAATCGCACTGTAATCAATCTACTCCAGTACTAACGTGTGAAATTTTCAAAGACGAACACCACACCTTTTACTGTCCGCCCCCGGTAGCTGAGTGGTAAGAGCGACATAATGTCAATCGTAAGGGCCCGGGTTCGATTCCCGGCTGAGTCGGAGATTTTCTCCGCTCAGGGACTGGGTGTTGTGTTGTCCTAATCATCATCATTTCATCCCCATCGACACACAAGTCGCCGAAGTGGCGTCAACTCAAAGACTTGCGCCAGGCGAACGGTCTACCCGACGGAAGGTCCTAGCCACACGGGATTTCCATTTTACCTCTTACTGACACTGAACAAAGAGTTCTGCATGCGTTCCACATATTTAAGCCGTGAAATCGTTTTCCATCTCAGACGCACACCTGAGCAGGCGTACAGCTCAGTCTCTAGAAATACTATAGCGTACGACGGCCGAATGGTAAGGACAGTGCGTGTGGAGTTTGTTTGCAGAGCAGCGTCGCTGACACCGGGGCTGGGCACGTGGCGGCTTGTGTTCGGAAACCGCTAATCTAAAATTTAAATGCAGTAAAGCAATAAGCGGTAAAACAGGTGAGCGGACCGAGCCCCAGCTGGGCTTTAAGCCCGCCTCAAATATTCAGCAGCGGGCGCGCGGCAGTTATGCCGGGGAAACATAGAGTGTGGGGTGAAAAGGGGGATAGGAGGGGGAGGCTGGGCGTTGTCCTGTCCTCTATCTGGGCAGATGTCTCGATTTTTACAGCCCGCCCCGCACTGTAAAGGACCGACCACGGGATTCCGCCCTCCAAATTGATTCTCTTGAAAATACGAATGACAGGAACCGCAAACGATGTTCTTGTCTGTCACAAGAGGAACTCGAGTACAATTACAAGGGGCGTTCAATAAGTAATGCAACATATTTTTTTCTCGGTCAATTTCGGTTGAAAAAATGTGGAATTTGTTGTGGAACATCGTGGAATATTCGCGCTTCAGTTCCTATAGTTTCATGAAATTCCGATGCGTGGCGGCGCTGTACGTGGCCTTCAAAATGGTGTCTGTACCTGAGGTGCGTTCCAAGCAGAGAGCTGTCATTGAGTTTCTTTTGGCGGTAAACCAGAGTGTCGTAGATATTCACAGGCGATTGCAGAATGTCTATAGAGACTTGGCAGTGAACAAAAGCACAGTGAGTCGTTGGGCGAGGCGCCCGTCACCATCGCAAAAATATCGCGCAATCCCGTCCGATCTCCCCCGTGCCTGCTGCCCGAAAACAGCTATGACCTCATTAGAGATGATCGACGGATCACAATCACACACCTCGCTACAAAACTGGACGTCTCTGCTGGCAGTGTTGACACACTCGTCCAACAGTTGGGGTACTCCGCGCCTCACAAAAGATGCCACGCCACCGCGCATCCGAAGACAAAGTTCACTGCCGAACACTCAGCCGGTAAAGTTATGGTTACGGTCTTCTAGCACCCTGAAGGGATTATTCTGTTTCATGTCCTTCCTTATGGTGCATCGATCAGCTCGGATGTGCACTGTGCTACCCTCAGGAAAATGAAGCGACAACATCAGAATGCTCGTCGCCACAAAAATGCAAACGAACTTTTCAATCTCCATGATAACTCGAGGGCCGACCCAAGTCTGCACACCCGAGAGGA
Organism: Schistocerca serialis cubense; assembly: GCF_023864345.2. NCBI lineage: Eukaryota > Metazoa > Arthropoda > Insecta > Orthoptera > Acrididae > Schistocerca > Schistocerca serialis. The sequence goes on along the minus strand of NC_064643.1, from coordinate 630,233,207 downwards.
GCTCATGAAACTTTATTGGGCTGTTTTTCCTCATCCACCCTACAGCCCGGATCTCGGACCTTCCGACTTCTACCTGTTTGACCCACTGGAGGATGCACTCCGCGGGAAGCAGTACATAGATGACGGCAGGGTTATTGATGCAGCAAGACGTTTTCTACAACGTCGACACGTAGATTGTTAGCACGCAGGCGTACACGCCCTCCCAGTAAGGTGGCGTAAGGCCGCCGCAATGAACGAAGATTATGCTGAAAAATAGGGTGTCGCAGTCAAAAGAGCGCGGAATAATATGTTGTACTGGAATCCTGAATAAAACCAACCTTCAGAAAAAAATGTGTTGTGTTACTTATGGAACACCCCTCGTATTAAACTTTATAAGGCGGTGGGACACCATGCTTACTATTAAATGCGAATTGTAAACCACGTATCTGGTATAAAGTAACAGGTGTCAGGTAGGGGAAGGGCGTGACATTTGTTGACGTAGAAATTGCATCACAGGTTAAAAACAATGTCTGAATATTGCATGATTAATCTCAAGAACAAGCAGACGTCTCACTAATAATGCTTTTGACTGAATATTGTACACCTTCGTAAATTCTGAAGTATCTTGTAAATCTTTAAACTACAGTTTTCACCTGTTACCTGTATCAGTGGATTCTGTTGAAGTATCAGTAGAACGTCTTCCTAAATCATTGGCAATGGGCATTATGATGGTCACCAAGGAAAATGAAAATGTCAGAGGGAAGGTAAAATTTATGTGGATCAATGGACTCGCTAATATTAGTATACAGAAACAGTCGACGACGACCGCGCTAAACGACATATTTAAGAACTTCTTGTCACAGTCCTCACCCTTAAGATTGCATTATATACAAGACCAAGACGACAATGAGAAGACGAATATGAATTATCGACATGCAGAAAATGGAAATATTATGGGCAAATACAGTTAAACGTTCCCTTGAAGGCAAATAATTAAGGCATGAGATACGCCAGCCATCTTCATCGAATCTTACCGTGAATGTAATGCTGTAAGCGTGGTAGATATCAGTCATATTGTTTCGAGTGTAAAATGTATGAAAAACAGCAAAGTGGTGTAATACAGTATTTATGAGGTCTTATTAACCATTACCAACAAATACAGAAGTCGTCCTTCATCATTTTAAGTACATTTTAAGTACATGTACCTTGCTCTATAAAATAATTGAAAATTCCTATGACACTGAGAGATGTATTCCCGAAAAGTTCATTACCCTTCATTAATTTTATTTGGCGTTGCTACTTTTTTCCGTCCGTGAATTTGTGACACTTCTCACATGGTCACTTCTTCGGTCACTTAGATATTTTTCTCAACACTGAAACGCGTTTTTTTTCTCTGGCAACCAAGCGTGGGAGCTTCATTTTCCTGAACTCACTGACATGGAGCGCTGTTATGTACATCACTACATCTATTTCGGAATTTGGAACACGTCGTTTCTTCATCCAGTTAACGTAAAATGTCATCACGTTTTGTTACCGAATGGTGAAGCCTTTAAAATTCTTTACGGAACTTAAAAATCCTTTATACCACTTTTCTGCACTGCGATCGCATTGCATGCAGAAATTTATTTTATGGTGACTTAGTTCTAGATATTTAACAAAAAAAAATAGTACAACCTCTGCAGGGAATGAGAACAACAGCTGGAGTAGTGAAATACAGACAGTCTGAAGTATACAATACATACGGTTGACAGGGGTCCGAGTGGTCATTCCACTCCCTCTCTCACAACATCTCGTGCATTTACTTCCACATTTGCCACTGGTGAACATATATCAGACAGGTAACGTATTTGTTTAACAAGTTTTTTCCAACCTTGTCTATTTACACAATGGCCTCTTAAATTTTAAGTCATTTTCGTATGCAGTTTCATTCTCGGTCGTCCTGGCGCTCATCTTCCTTCTAAAGGGATCATTCCATCAAAATGTTGACGAATCTTGTGCTTATGTTACCTGATCAGTCCATTCAACATTTAAGCTTGTAACTACTTGACATTGTCAAAAGGAGAGCAATCTCTACTTCAGTTATATATAAAAAAGAAAAGGGCTTCAAAAATGGCAGTTTTAATGCCCAGATCGCAGCTGATACATTTCCTGATTACTATTTCAGTAAAGTTATATCGGCATCTCCACGTCACCAGATACGTGAATTACAAAGCCCCTACGTGTGGCAGATGGCAATGTAACAGGTCATTGACAACTTCAAAGATTTTGCCTAACATTTTCCTCTGGAATATCCTGAGGATTTCAATATCTTTTTTCGTCGGAGTCCAGGTTTCACATGCATTTATAGACAATATTGATGCATATTGATTTTACTAGAGACATTTTTGTCCTTCAAGATGTCAGGATACAATATGTTTTATTCGCGCTCTAAATGCTAATTCTAGTTTCAAATTTAAAATTATGTGTTTCATTGAAGAATATCCGCAAATATTTACATTCCTTTATTTGTTCAGTTTTTTCAGTTTGAACGTTCAAGTTATCCTTGCGATTGAGAATATGGACTAGTACAAACTGAACTGCTCAACAAACAACTTTTGCAAATTTCTGTTGACTGGTAGAGATGGTATTTTTTATCGAAAATTTCTTTCTTAATACTCCTCTGACGACGGGAAATCGCTACGTTCGGACACATGTGTGTTGGAGTTAAGTGCTCTTCAGAAAGGCGCATGTGTCTCCAGTGGTGAAAGACAAAATGCGTTTCTTACACTGTTTCCTATTTCAACATTCCTCGATGCGATATTTCAAACACACAACGTGTGCGGAATGTCACACTACTGCTAGAAAGATGTCAGCACGGTAAGTTGCCCCACAAATTGACACACGCCCCGCAACATACCATTTCATGGCCGCGCCCTTCGGCTAATGCTGGTCGCTGTTCTGAACGCCAGCGCCGGCTTCCCAGTTTCCGAGGGACGAGGACTGTTCTCCAGCCTGGAGATATTGCGACGGTTTTCCTTAAACCGGATAAATGGGTTGTAGTGTCGGCCGACCATGCTCTTTTCAAAGGTGCGTTTTTACCACAGGACGACCGGCCGGTCCTAACACCCTTTGAGAAGTAACACCCAAAAGCGTCGTCAAGAGGCAGTACTTAAAGCAAGTACTATGAGCTTTTCCAGGAAACAGCGAGTCGAAATGTTTGAATTTTGTTCCTCAAGCAGAGTGGCAGGAAGGGCTTGTGGCGTTTATGTCACATCACTACTCACGTTTATTACATTTTGTTGGTACGTTGTAACGCACGGTATAAGAAGATTTTGTTACGGGAGGCTAGTGAGTAGGTAGGATCAAAAGGCAGACTCATCGAACGACGCGCCGGATGGCCACACAGCGACAGAACGGTCTGGCGTGCAACAGTCGTCTCGTACTGGAGTAGAGAGACAGTCGGATTCACCTAGAACGCTGGACATCAAGTCACGAATCTTTTATTATTTATATTTACTGTTTACGTTAATATACGGCTCCAACCCTGTTGATGACGTTAGTTGCACTGAGAAATGGTTAACAATGATTTCAATATTACTCATTTCATCAGGACATGACAACTACAAATTTTAGTTACTGTCAGTGCTTCTTGATGGAAGGGATGGACCAATGACAAGTGCGGTCTGAGAAGACAGGCGCCAAACTGCTAAGGCAGCTCACAATCATTCTACGGTAGGTTTCGAGGAGATAATGCAAGAATCCGTGTATGAAATCTTATTTCATGTAAAGACGGAACAGTTTGTTGAGATATTGCCCCGGATGACGTACTTGGGCGATTTTGTGTTAATTCTAGGCAGTCTATGATCGCTTTTCGAGGTGGCAACACACGAACTAGTGTGAAGTGCAACTTGGTTCCGCATAGAGACGGAATTAACGTTAAAGTTGCCTAGGAAAACATATTTGTGCGATCCAGTGTTGATTCTAAGATCTTCTGAAGAAGTTTCGTGAGTTTTGGAGTCTCGGGAACTAATGTTTATTGAGCGGGAATCTTATTACGAATATTAACGACAGACTAGCTCTAGAAATCGTTTTACTTACTTTACGATTAATGAAATAAAATTAGTTGGCATTCTAACATTTAACAATTCTTATTATGCTTAGCACCTAAGGCTATCCAAGTGTCACGTTATTATACACTATTTATGGCACAAGCGTTAGAGCTCCCGACCGACGGGGAAGAAACCAAGGGGGAAAACGGCTACGGGACATCTTTAGAAGATGTGAGGTGAGCAAGTTGCCTCCAGCTCTGCTAGGGAGGGAGATCGCAGGCATTTCTTGCTGAAATCCATAGTGTTTGTTAATCCCGGTACATCTTTAAGATGGGAAGTTTCATTTACTGTAACGCACTGTGTAGCTTATGGGGATCAAATCCGCGTTTACTGTGAGACTACATTTTACCACCGACCCTAATATTCGCAACACTTGGCATCCCTTGTGTGGAGAAAGATGCCGCTAAACGTCGGTTAATTTAAATAGGAAGCATTAAACCCTCTTAATATTCGTTAGAAGCAGAATGTTGAAATATTTTCGTGGAGCGATTCGGAATTCGCTGAATCCTTGGGTCAGTCGCAGCCCCTGGACCTTGTGGCACACATCTGTTGATTTAAAGGTACTGTGTGTGTTGTCTAGAATAAGTGATCATCAGAGAACAAAACAGCCGTTCTGCTACGGAAAACTGAATTGGCAGGTGCATGGCCCCTGCTCGGACTGAAGGGCTCAGCGCTTTACCAGTTATGTGAGCAACAGTGTGATGTAGTAAGCGACCAATTCCTCGTTGAGCAGACGCCTCGCTTAGAAAGCGGAGACACCGGCTAGTTGGAGGTAGCGTCTGATAAGAACGAGGCGGACTTGCCGATTCTTAGCGAAGCCAATAAATTCCATTTGTTCCAGTGGAAACTTGAAGGGTGATACTTTTCTGTGTGCCCTGCCCCAGTTTGGCTTCACCCAGTTATGCTGTCCAGTTTGTGGAGGTACCCCTAGGACAGTGCTGGGTCAGGGATTTTCTCTGCCTCGTGATGACTGGGTGTTGTGTGCTGTCCTTAGGTTAGTGAGGTTTAAGTAGTTCTAAGTTCTAGGGGACTGATGACCATAGATGTTAAGTCCCATAGTGCTCAGAGCCATTTGAACCCTATGGCAAACTCATTAGTCAACAGTAGGCTGTAGGGACCAGGAACCAGTTTCAGACGGTTTTCACTTTACGCAGTTATGCTGTCCGGTTTGTGAATCAGAGTATCGGCTGTAGAGACTAGGAATCAGTTTCAGATGGTGTTGTGACTATTTGCGGTGTTCGTTTTCCAAGCCAGTTGCCCAGCCTGATAGTCTTTTGAAAGTAGTTGGATTGCTACAGGACATTCATTAGCAGTACCGTGTACGTATGAGTAGTGTCATTTTAACCCTATCTCACTGGTGAAAGGTAGGCTGGCGACCCTTGTATATATATTGGTAGTACATACGATGCAGTGGAAGGAATTAATAAGAGGTCGCCAATAAACAACAGCGTTATTTGTTTCATGCATCGCACAGCGCCAAAGAGTGCGTAGATTCAGGTCGGCCGCGAGTGGGACTTCGTCCAGTGCTACGGAAGCTCCAAGGCAAGGAACCTTTCAACTCCAGTGACGTCATGCGAGTACTGAGACGCTATCGTAAACAGAAAATATCGAAGATCTGCCTCGTAGTAGTCTTGGTGAGCTCCGAGTGATGACCGCTACCTACGAAGTGTGGCTCACAGGTACCCCTAGGACAGTGGTCGGCAAACTCATTAGTCAACAGAGCCAAATATCAGCAGTGCAACGACTGAAATTTTTTTATGAGAGCCATATTTTTAAAACTTAAACTTTGTTTGTAAGTACATTGTCTAACTTACGACTGTGCTGGTCTTTGCTAAAAATTCCTCAATCCGGTTCTTTTAAGTTCGGTGAAATTGACTCTTTTCAACTATTACACTCACACACTTCTTGTATGCTTGTTTCGTGTATCTCATTTTATTCATATTCTCCGTAAGTGCAAAGCATCTCACCATACCTTTCTCAATACAGAACACTACATCATTGTTCATTCCACAGCTTTCCCTAAAATTAAATTAATAAACTTTATTTAAAGTTTTAAGTCTCAGTTAAACTAAAGGCATGAAGAATAAATCTTTATCACAATAATGATAATCTTTATTGATTAAAAACTGTAAGGTATCCGTAAAACTAAATCATGGCAATGGCTGCCGAACATTAATGTGATCAGCAGCCTTGCATCTTCTTGGAAAGATAGGGTAAATCACATTTGTATATTATTGGTTTTAATGTTAGGCATGATTTCAGGTTTTCATCAGTAAGACGACATCTCAATTTATTCTTGATAAGATTCATGCTTGAAAATGATTGTTCGCATGAATATGTAGACCTGAAAAAGAAAAGAACAGCAAAGACTTTTTTCAGTTGATTTAATGAGTCAGGAGTACTACGCCGGGTGTTGCAAATCAACATTTCTTCCTTCTCCAGGAGAGCTTCTTAATGAATGCTGCAATAGTAACTAAATACCTCGTGATTAATTTTTTCTTTCAAAACCGCAACAAACCCATTTCTTACGCTGGTCATATTTTTCACCTCGTCCGTTGAAATTGAGGGACTGTTGAGTGGAACACATTTTTCAGTGCACTCATATTACAGTAATTGATGTATCCTCTCGACGTATTTGAACTTTCAGTGACAATAATAGAAAATTTCTTTTTTAGAGCTGCAACTGGTAAAGTCGAAACCAATTTAATATCTTCGACTTGCTGGTCGATTACATTTGAAGACTTTTGAACGTTCTAACATTTACTGCTTTAGCAGAGAATGGTAATTCAATAAATTTTTAGAACATCTGCTTAGTTCTTAAAAACCCGAAATAGCTCTACGGATGCATCTAAAAAACAATTTTTTATGTACTGTATTCGCCGTCTGTATACGGTTTTCCTTTCTTAGCAGTCTCTTGACTAACCACAATGCTTTCAATACTAGCGCTATTGGGGAGTGCATCATTGCACAATGAGACAGCTGACTGACTGATTCAGTCACTCAACACGTACATCAAACGCTCACGCCTCCTCCTCGCGTAAAGGCTGACTGGAACTTTGTGACGCATAAATATGCAGAACGGCAGCTGGTGGGGGCACCTTAGAGGGCAGACAAAACGCTTCGGACAGACGCAGGTGGAATTTCCAAACACAGGGCTGCGTATTTAAACTACAGTACTGATGTTACGCTGATGGTCCACGGAGTTTCAGTCGCACAGTACGTGCGCGCCCACAGGTGGCATTTAGTGAAGGAGCCACACATCCGAGAGGCCAAAGAGTCGGGTATGGCTCGCGAGCCGCGGTTTGCCGACCACTGCCCAAGGAGAATGGAGCACAACCTTTCTAGACGCAGATGAGAGGGGTGTATCGGCCCAAGCATGATGCAACGGTCTCCGCACGACTAATTTGACCTCTAGGCGTCCACCGCACACAACAGTACAAGCACCCAGCATCGTGAGGCGCAAAGGAGGTTGGCAAAGGAACACCTGGAAAAGTGGCGTTGAGTTCTCTTGGATTTGTCTGAGGCCTGGTGTTATTGTAGAAGAGTGTGGAGTCAGCCAGGTACCAGTGCGCGCCTTAGTTGCTCAGATCCACGGTTTCAGCAGCGAGGTGGGTCATTAATGGTTTGAACCGATACCATGTACGGTTTGTCGGATGCCTCTCCTCTCAGTAAAGGATAATTTGAGGGCTGTGCAGTAGCGGGCCAAGATCTTACACCCTATTTTCCAGCCCTACACTAAACATATCGGCAGTGTTTATCAAAAGCGGACACACTTGTCAACCGGAGTTCTGCGCCATCTTTGTTTATACAAAATAACATTATTCAAAGTACGTCGAGCGCCCTCCTTTTTTTACGGTTCCGTTCCTCAATCGCTAAATACAGAACGCTTATAGATGACTTTGTTGTCTGTCTGCCTGTCTGTCCGTCCGACGGATAAAGACCCATTTTCTCAGCAATGGACGCACGTATGAAGTTGAAATTTGTGTCACATACCAAGGTCTATGGTTCCTTGGCGATGCAGGACACTTAATCTCTGCCGTGAAAAGATATGACAATTTATGCCACATATTTTGACACTGGCTAACTCACTCAACAAAACCTATAGGGTACTTCCCGTTAACTAGAATCATGAAATTCGGCAATAAGCGAAGTATAACAATACAAGTAAGGACAAAAAGTTCAAAATTTTTAATTTGTAACTACATCACACGAAAAAATATTTCTTTTGTCATTTTCCATCCGACTTCAAACTTAAAGTATTGTCGAAAGTCTTGGAATTCCCGTGGCCGATATCTTGGCAGTATCAAGGTCGAACACAAAGAAAAACCGTCGAGAATGTGAACTATCTGTATACGTAATTAGGTTTGTACGGAATCTTGAGAGCGCGAGTTCTACTTGCACCTGGCCAATTTTTATTTTTTGTTTTTCGTGGTTGGTTTCGGGAAGAGTCGCCCATCTTCAGATCATTTCTCGAAGTTACGGAGTAATCAGTCTTAAGGAACTATCGATTATATCACAGTGAAACTGATAGTTCACTTATGACTGGTTATGCCGTACCCACGAGAAATAATATGAGGGTGCGCGACATTACCCGAAATCGACCGCGAAATAATAAAAAGTAATAAAAATCAGCGATCTATCGACAGAAACTAAGCCTATTTCGGTGATGGCTTCGTCTTTCATAACGCAACAGCGCACCACGCACACAGCATGAAGACCTTCCTCCAGCAGACAGGCACCAACAGAATAAAATGGTCTCTAGTATCAGATGATATTAAGCCGATTGTCTTGGCATTTGTTGAAACTTGCAGTAACTCGTTGCAGCAACCTGCCTCACAACCTGAAAAAAATTTGCACCTCATAAAAAGAAAAAAAAACTGTATCTATGAATATAATATCAGCGAATCACAGTTGAAATCGATAAACTCATACGAATACCTGGGTGTAACAGACAGTAGGGACATGAACTGGAACGATCACATTGGCTCAGTCACGAGTAAAGGAGATAGCAAACAGCAGACTTGGGTTTATTGATAGAATAGTAGGGAAATCCAATCAGTCTACAACGGAGACTGCTTACAAATGACTCGTGCGACCCATCCTAGAATACTGTTAGAGTGTGTGGGAGCCATACCAAATAAGACTAGCAGGAGATATTGAACGTACAAAGAGAAGAGCAGCACGAATGCTCACAGGCCTGTTTGATCCGAGGGAGGGTGTCGCAGAGTTTTTGAAAGAACTGAGTTGGCAAACTCTTGAAGATAGACGGAAACTACTCCAAGAAGCTCTACTAACAAAGTTTCAAGAACCGGCTTTAAATGAAGACTATAGGAACCCACTAAACCTCTACATACCTCTCCCACAGGAATCGTGAGGGCAAGACTGGACTGATTACAGCAAACACAGACGCATCTAAACAATCACTCATCCTGTGTTGCATACGTGAATGGAATGGAAAAAAGCCCAAACAACTGGTATAGGGAACGAATCCTCTGCTATGCACTTGACAGTGGTTGGCAGAGTATGGATGTAGATGTAGGCCGCCGTTGACGAATGGGACACACCTGAATGAGCAGCAACATCTCGACCACCTTGTGGACACCATACCGAGGGGAATCTAAGCGTGTTTCAGCGCACGAAGTGGAGTACACGGTACATAATTTTGGACTTTATCCTGCAGCAGATTTTGACATGACAAATGTCGCTTTATTTTAGTTATTCTTAAGTATTTGTTTTACTGTCAGTTTATTTATTATACGGAAGTTGCAATTTTTTGGGAGGCAGTTTCAGAGAGCACGGTCGCAGGTTCGAATCCTGCCTCGGGCATGGATGTGTGTGATGTCATTAGGTTAGTTAGGTTTAAATAGTTCTAAGTTCTAGGGGACTGATGACCATAGATGTTAAGTCCCATAGTGCTCAGAGCCATTTGAACCATTTTTTAGTTTCAGAGAGCTTAGGGTAACTGCTGTGTGAGAGCTATAATTTTTCTCCTGTTGTCTCTTAAAGGAACTATGTTACAGCAAAATTGGAATGCTTGTTTTAAATTTTATAGCGTTTTTCATGTCTCTGATGGGTCGGATTATTTTTCTGTTATTATGGTGTGATAACTGGTGACAGACACAATAGAAGCTGCCTACAGACAGTGTCCTCAACTGTAAACAACACAGCGACTTAATTTTGGTACAGTACTTGTTGACGGCAGCGTACCAGTCTGTGTTCTGTATGGCAGAATGTAGAGCATGGTACAAAGGGAGCGGGGTGTTGCACACTAATTTTTCAACATTAAGTCTCAGACAACGCTGTGCCTTCCAGCTCTGTCCCTCTGTGAATCGATTTTTACTGTCCGAATAAAAGGATGGCTCGTGGGGGTCAGATGCGCGGTCTTCCCCGCCAATTTACTGCCGCAGTTGCGATTTATTGGCGTAATCAAAAATGCATTAGCAGCGCATTGACTGCCGGGCCGGCACTGCCGCCTCCCCACTACAGGCACGCGGCAGCGGCCGTCGTCGAGGGTGCACGCTTAGACCCCCGAGACCGCTCACCGCCCACTGTATCGGAATTTTTTTTGAATTTTTTTTTTTACACTTATCATTCTCTATCCCTAAAGATAAAGTGGGCTGTTCGAGTTATGACACACTGTACGGTAAGGGTCTTTTCAACCAAATAACAAGAAGGTTGGTAGTGGGACAATGGACGTCCCAACTGAGAATATCTCGTACCTTATTCTTATGGTCGCATTAATTGATTATGGTATCGTCCGAAAATCACAGTGCCGCACCAAAGTCAGCAACGTGCATCGATACCACAGAGATTAGCGATGTCTTCCTGCAAACTGCAAAGACGAATCGAACTGTACTTTTGTAAATATTTAACTTATTTCAAGAGAAGAGTTTATAATTGTGTGCATCAAGTGGTGCTTAAGAGTTCAAAGACAGTTGCACGTATTCAACGCACTCCTCTGGCAATGGATTGTACACTGAGATGACAAAAGACATGCGATAGCGATTTGCACATATGCAGATGGCGGTAGTATCGCGGACACCAGGTACAAAAGGGCAGTGCGTTGGCGGAGCTGTGATTTACAGTCGGGTGATTCACGTGAAAAGGTTTCCGACGTGATTATGGCAATTTCAAAAATTACGTCACACCACGGACAACGCAGTGGCCAACTGCCTTCACTTAACGACCGAGAGCATCGAAATTCGTGTAGAGTTGTCATTGCTAACAGACAAGCAACATTGTGTGAAATAACCGAGAAATCATGCTTCCTTTGAATCTAAGAGCCCGTATGCCTTCGTAGATATGCTGGTGCTGCATTTTTTTTCAGAAGCTTATAACGTGATCGCAATTTTCCAATCACAAGGAGCATATTGAGACTATTCGATAAATATGGGCTAAGAATGTGACCGACCCTGCAGAGTAGTAGATGTAAAATGCAGTAGACTTCCATCAGGGACTGGCGAAACCAACTCGCAATATTTTACACCACTTTTCTTCCCATTAAAAAATTTCGTAGCGTTTACAGAGCCTCAAGCTGACGCAGTCACATACGTTCCAGTCCCAGAAATACTGGTGGTTTCCAGACTAATGTACAGAACTACTTATTTGCTTACAGCACTTTTGTGAGTTGGCAGCGACACACTTTTGTGTGGCGCGAGTGTCTCTTGTCCCTGCAATGGCGGAGATGTGTTTGCCAGACTTCAGACTTAGACGTATCGAAATCGATGAGCTCTCTAGCTATCGGTGTGGGCGTATTGTTGGTGCATAATTATTTGAAGATCTTTTCGATAAGACGGTCAGCATGTGTGATGTTCTGAGAACGACACAGTTCAAAGTGATGACCGCGTACATGAAATGTGGCAAGGCAGTACGAATGGAGTGTAAGAGTAAATAAAAGCAACCTTTAAGTACCTAGTATTATCCGTCTGTAGCAACATACGGTAGAGCGACCACATAAATGAAACTGCCAAAGGCAGATGGTGGACTCGGATGTTTTGGAACTATACTAACTGTTCATCGGTGTTGGACAGCTTGCAACTTGGATTTAGTAAAGAGACAGGAAAGATTTATAGAAGAGCTGCACGTTTAGTCACGGGGATTTTTAGTCAGCTTATGAGTGTTATAGCAATGTTCAACAAACTCTGCAGCGGGGCCCCTAGAATGAAGGTAGCGGACAGAATTATTCACAAAACTCCAAAAAGAGTTAAGAAACATACTACTTGCTCCAACAAACATCTAGCGCAATGGCTACGACGACAATATCAGGGATATTCGGAGAGAGCGGTACCGATAGACTTTCTTCCCTCGTAACATTCTATGAAAGGAACAGGAATGACGCAAGATTACACCGGCGCACTGCAGTGAGGCGACGGAAGTCATGGGACATCTCGTGATATCCTGTCGGACCTCCTTTTGGCCGGCGTAATTCAGCAGCTCGACGTGACGTGGACTCAACAAGTCGCGGGAAGTCCCTTACATAAATATTGAACCATGCTGCCTCCCTAGCCGTCCATAATTACGAATGTGTAGCCGGTGCAGGATTCCGTTCACGAACTGACTTGTCGATTGTGTCTCATTAATGTTCGATAGGATTCATGTCTGGCGATCTGGGTGGCCACATCATTCGCTCGAACTGTCCAGAGCGTTCTTCAAACCATTTGCCAACAGTTGTGGCATGGCGACATGGCACATTGTCATCAATAAAAGTTCCATAGTAGAATGGTTGCAGATGGTCTCCATGTTGCCGAACACAATCGTTTTTAGTCAATAATCGGTTCAATTGGACAATTCCATGTAAACACAGCCCACACCATTGCGGAGCCACTGCCAGCTTGTACAGTGCCTTGTTGACAGTCTGGGTCCATGGCATCGTGCGGTCTGTGTCACAATCGAACCCTACCGTCAGCTTTTACTAACTGAAATTGGGACTCATCTGACCATTGTTTAGCAGTCGTCTAGGACCCAACTGGTATGGTCACGAAACCAGGAAAGGTGCTGCAGGCGACATAGTGCTGCTAGCAAAGGCACTCGCGTCCGTCGTCTGCTGCCACAGCCCATTAACGCCAAATTTCGCTGCACTGCCCTAATTGATACGTTCGTCATACATCCCACATTCTTTCTGCGATTATTTCACGCAGTGTTGCCGGTCTGTTAGCACTGACAGCTCTACACAAACGCCGCTGCTTTCGGTCGTTAAGTGAAGGCCGCAGGCTCAAAAATGGTTCAAATAGCTCTGACCACTATGGAACTTAACATTTGTGGTCATCAGTCCCCTAGAACTTAGAACTACTTAAACCTAACTAACCTAAGGACATCACACTCATCCATGCCCGAGGCAGGATTCGAACCTGCGACCGTAGCGGTCACGCGGTTCCAGACTGAAGCGCCTAGAACCGCACGGCCACACCGGCCGGCAAGGCCGCAGGCTACTGCGCTGTCTGTGGAGAGCGGTAACGCCTGAAATTAGGTATTCTCGGCACATTCTTGACACTGCGGATCCCGGAATACTGAATTCCCTAATGATTTCCAAACTGGAATGTGTCATATGTCCAGCTCCAAATACCATTTCACGTCGAAAGTCTGTTAATTCCTGTCGTACGACCATAATCCTGACGGAAACCTTTTCACATGTATCACCCGAGTACAAATGACAACTCCGCCAATGGAGTACCTTTTTATACCTAGCGTACGCCCCCTGGCTCAGCAGCTGTTGTGGCAGAGCACCTGAAGGAAAATTTGGAAAATATTTCGAGTAGATTTCCCCACCATGTTATAGTTCTGGGTGGAGATTTTAATTTGCCGGATATAGACTGAGGGACTCAAACGTTTATAACGGGTGGTAGGGACAAAGAAACCAATGAAATTTTTTTAAGTGCATTATCTGAATACTACCTTGAGCAATTAAACAGAGAACCGACTCGTGGCGATAACATATTAGACCTTCTGGTGACAAAGAGACCAGAACTATCTGAAACAGTTAATGCAGAACAGGGAATTAGCGATCATAAAGCGGTTACTGCATCGATGATTTCAGCCGTAAATAGAAATATTAAAAAAGGTTGGAAGATTTTTCTGTTTAGCAAAAGTGACAAAAAGCAGATTTCGGAGTACTTGACGGCTCAACACAAAAGTTTTGTCTCAAGTACAGATAGTGTTGAGGATCAGTGGATAAAGTTCAAAACCATCGTGCAATATGCATTAAATGAGTATGTGCGAAGCAAGATCGTAAGAGATGGAGAAAAAGCCACCGTGGTACGACAACCGAGTTAGAAAACTGCTGCAGAAGCAAGGGGAACTTAACAGCAAACATAAATATAGCCAAAGCCTTGCAGACAAGCAAAAATTACGCGAAGCGAAATGTAGTGTGAGGAGGGCTAAGCGAGAGGCGTTCAATGAATTCGAAAGTAAAGTTCTATGTACTGACACGGCAGAAAATCCTAAGAAATTTTGGTCTTACGTCAAAGCGGTAGGTGGATCAAAACAAAATGTCCAGACACTCTGTGACCAAAATGGTACTGAAACAGAGGATGACAGACTAAAGGCTGAAATACTAAATGTCTTTTTCCAAAGCTGTTTCACAGAGGAAGACTGCACCGTAGTTCCTTCTCTAGATTGTCGCACAGATGACAAAATAGTAGATATCGAAATAGACGACAGAGGGATAGAGAAACAATTAAAATCGCTCAAAAGAGAAAAGGCCGCTGGAGCTGATGGGATACCAGTTCGATTTTACACAGAGTACGCGAAGGAACGTGCCCCCCCTTCTTGCAGCGGTGTACCGCCGGTCTCTAGAAGAACGTAGCGTTCCAGAGCATTCGAAAAGGATACAGGTCATCCCCGCTTTCAAGAAGGGAGAGAAGTCTTCCGAAGTAAGTGTGATTTCAGGTGTGCCGCAGGGGAGTGTCGTAGGACCGTTGCTTTTCACAATATACATAAATGACCTTGTGGATAACATCGGAAGTTCACTGAGGCTTTTTGCGGATGATGCTGTGGTATATCGAGAGGTTGTAACTATGGAAAATTGTACTGAAATGCAGGAGGATCTGCAGTGAATTGACGCATGGTGCAGGGAATGGCAATTGAATCCCAATGTAGACAAGTGTAATGTGCTGCGAATATATAGAAAGATAGATCCCTTATCATTTAGCTACAAAATAGCAGGTCAGCAACTGGAAGCAGTTAATTCCATAAATTATCTGGGAGTACGCATTAGGAGTGATTTAAAATGGGATGATCATATGAAGTTGATCGTCGGTAAAGCAGATGCCAGACTGAGATTCATTGGAAGAATCCTAAGGAAATGCAATCCGAAAACAAAGGAAGTAAGTTACAGTACACTTGTTCGCCCACTGCTTGAATACTGCTCACCAGTGTGGAATCCGTACCAGATAGGGTTTATAGAAGAGATAGAGAAGATCCAACGGAGAGCAGCGCGCTTCGTTACAGGATCATTTAGTAATCGCGAAAGTGTTACGGAGATGATAGATAAACTCCAGTGGAAGACTCTGCAGGAGAGACGCCAAGTAGCTCGGTACGGGCTTCGAGAACATACCTTCACGGAGGAGACAAACAGTATATTGATCCCTCCTACGTATATCTCGCGAAGAGACCATGAGGATAAAACTCAGAGAGATTAGAGTCCACACAGAGGCATACCGACAATCCTTCTTTCCACGATCAATACGAGACTGGAATAGAAGGGAGAACCGATACAGGTGGCTTGCGGAGTATGGATATAGATGTAGACTACCATCATCTGTATATGTGGATATCACTATCCCATGATTTTTGTCACCTCAGTGTACACTGATCAGCCAGAACCTTATGACGAACGGACTACTACCGATGTAAACCCGTCTAAGCGATTGGTATGACAGTCAGAAACACGAACAGTGGATGAGGTATCAGTGATCGTGCTGTCTGTGTGTAGATGGCCTGGAGGTTCGGCACGAGCATTTCGGAAACTGCACGACTTGTGCGTTCGAGTAGTGCTGTAGTGAATGTCTTCAATACGTGTCGAAACCAAGGTGAAACCTCATCCAAAGGTCGTGAGATTGGGCACCGACCCTTCATTACAGATGTCGGACGTCGTAGGGAGACTGGTAAAACAGGACAGGCGGTGAACTGTGGCGGAACTAACATCAGACTTTAATGCTGGGGAGAGTATAAGTGTGTCTGAACAAACAGTGCACCGAAGGCTCCTAACGACAGGTCTCCGCAGCCGACGACTCATGCTTGTGCCAATTGTAACACAATGACATCGGCAACTACGACTGAAATGGGCACTTGACCATCGGCACTGGACGTTGGCGCAGTGGCAGAGCGTTGCTTTGTCTGACGAATCTCGATACCTTCTTCATCATGCAGATGAGAGGACGCGAATCAATCGTCTTCCAGGAGAGACAATCTGGCGGCGGCTCCATTATGCACTAGGGAGCATTCACGTGGGCATCCATGGGTCCAGTGGAGCTCGTGCAAGGCACCATGACGGCCAAGGAGTATCCTGTACTGTTTGCAGCCCACCTTTACCACTTGATAACGATAACCATCACATTTCCCGACAGCAGTGCATTTTTCAACTAGGCAATGCGCCATGCTACATGGCTAGGAGTGTGTTGGGTGGTTCGAGGAACACAGTGGTGAGTTCAAATTGACGTGCTGGCCCCCCAACTCGCCAGATATGATCTGGATCGAACACATGTGGGGTGTGACTGAACGCGGCGTCGGAGCTCATCGCCCCCCCTTCCCGAAATTTACGGGAATTAGGTGACTTGTCTGTGCAGACATGGTGCCAACAGGGACCTACCAATGCCTCATTGCTTCTATGCCACGACGCGTCGCCGCTGTTATCCGTGCCAAAGGTGGACATACGGGCTAATCGATAAGTGGTCATGATATTCTGGCTGATCAGTCCTTCGCTAGTGCGTTTTCAATTATAGATGAAGATGCGCGAGTAATCAAAAGCAATGACAGCGGTGTGAGATGTATAACGTGTTGTGAATTGGCAGGAGCCAATTCACGGAGTTTGGAGGAAGCCGAAAGGCACGCGTTAAAGCTCACGCAAACTGGCGTGAGGTCTGGAACAGGACAATGTAATTAATATAGCCAATAAGGTACGTTGCTGCTGGAATACTTAACTTTAATCCATAATTGGTGTACATCGCTCTTGACGGTACATAATTACAATCTCAATACAACTAGTAATGCCGCCTTGCTAGGTCGTAGCAAATGACGTAGCTGAAGGCTATGCTAACTATCGTCTCGGCAAATGAGAGCGTATTTGTCAGTGTAGCATCGCTAGCAAAGTCGGCTGTACAACTGGGGCGAGTGCTAGGACGTCTCTCTAGACCTGCCGTGTGGCGGCGCTCGGTCTGCAATCACTGACAGTGGCGACACGCGGGTCCGACGTATACCAACGGACCGCGGCCGATTTAAAGGCTACCACCTAGCAAGTGTGGTGTCTGGCGGTGACACCACATAACGCTGATGAGGAGGCACGAAAACAGTTGCAAAGTACCGATACTGTAGTTGTAGTAGCATTCGAATTTAGAACCTCATCGATATCGAGGGCCAAAGACACAAAACGATTTTGATGTACTGAGCTGTCGAATCATTCGTGGTCTGCTTGCGTCATCCAACTCAAATAGATTAAGGAAACGACGGCCAGACGAGGATATCAACGCTGACAGAAATACAAAATGAATAAAGAACTAAAAAAAAAAGAACGTACGGCTTATTTCATTTGCATCCCTTTAGTACACGGAGGACCATGTTTTACATGTCTGCGAGGAGCGAAACAACCCTACATGTTAATTACATATTTGTAAACATAAGAAGCGCACAATATGTGCGGAATATTACGTGAATGTCGGAAAGACAACCAGTCCAAACACAGACAAATGCTTGGAATTTCCAGACTACACGCGCAGGCGCACAGGATAAGGGATTTGTAGTGCGGTGGCGCCCAGTCGGTAAATTCGGATTAGAGGCGTGTTTGTCGCCGGCATCGCACGGCAGGGCGAATTTAAAGCAGGCTCACTGCGCGGGCGGCTATCTGCGTGAAAGCGCGCCCCTGGCCGCCGGCCGCGGCTGTGGAAAAACCGCAAATCCATAGCGTTGCATAAAACATGGCGACGGGAGACGCGGCCACTCATGCGATTGGCCGGCCGCCGCCCCGAGCGCCCGTCACTTGTCTCCGGTCTCCAATAGTGCCAACTGTCCACCCGCGCGCCGACAGCCACGGCATTTTGTTACGCAGCGTCACAGTTCACGAAATTCTGGCCAAAGGACACGCGATTTTGTTAGACGAGTTTCTACAAAAGAAGATGGAAAAGGCGGATTGCACTTCAACGAACAGCAAGAGTACGTGTCAATGATATCCGTGAATGGGATAGTTGAGCCTTCACCTTCGTTAAATTCGATGCTTTTCTTGGCATAGAAAGATGGCAGTTACTTTATTTTAATTCTGTTGCCGAATGCCTTTCATATACTGACAATCGTCACATTATAGTCAGAGGGGAAAGTGTACGTCCTCCGTCAGTGAATGGCACAACTTTCTTTTGTGAGTATTCGTAAATTACAGTTTCGTGTGTCGTATTTCTTAGGTGAAAATGATAGTACAGTTCGCCATTTGTCTCGATAAAACCTATAATATCCTATAACAAGACAAATAAGGAGGGAAGCAAAATTGGGATTTAACTTTCTGCTGAAGACATAGTCACTACAGAAAAGTCACAATTTCAGATTGCTGGAAGTCGCATCATCTTCAAAGGAAACACTCCGATATCTGTTTAACCCTTTGAGCACCAGAGGTTTCGGACTCAAACCACCATATTATTATTTTTTTAAATTATCAGTACCATTCGCTTGAAACCACTAATGCTGTTGCAAGACAGAGACATTTAGTGGTACACTGAGGTACTTTTACGAAAGTAAAGTGGTATTGTTAACACAGTGGTCAAAGCAACAGGAGGCATGGAAATTGTGCTAAGTGATTGTAGGAGAGTATGACGTGCGGTTCTTTGTGTAGCGATCATATTGATGAGATCATTGATAGTGATATTAAGTATATCTGAAGTTATTGTAGCGTAAATTTGAGTTTGTGCTACTGCTTATATTAATTGCTTCGAAATGAAACTACGCAGACAATATGCACTTTTTATAAAAAGTCTTTAAATTGTAGGCCCGTTTTTGCTTATGATTTGGAACTACAATTTGTTTTAGGCATTATGAGTTCATGGAAGTTTCGAGATGAAGGATTGTGTCTAGGAAAAATGTGAAAATGCTTTCAAATATATAATATGAAATGACGGGTGACTGTAAATTGCATCTTCCAGTGGTTCCAAAGTGAAACCACCTCCTTTAAACAATTGTTGGTTTACTTTTTGGCAATTTCTTCTTGTATTCGTTGCTTTCTATGATAATAAATGTTAATTTTATGAAAAATTTTGAACAGATATTTACACAATTTTTAAAGTGGCGTGTATTTCACCCCAACATACAGGCAAAGTAAAATCTATTTAAGACAAATGGTAAAACATAAAATATTAAAGTGAAAAGACGAAATCTACGCGTAAAATCGTAACTACAAAGTAGCTTGTATTATTTGACTCTATGTGAATGTCACAAATAAAACAGGATAGTAAATTGTTTTGTACTACCGAAAAATGTTTAAGAGAAATTAAGCTAGCAGCTCATCAAAAACACTAAAAGATTGTTGTCTTTAACTTGTTACTTGTTCACTGATAATATTATCTTTATTAGTGTGACGAAGAGCATACATTTCAAGGTCTTCTAAAATGTCCAAATCCCTGTCTTTGGGTTCAAAATGTAGCATGTCTTAACTGTTCTCAGTACGACGTAACTGGTGACCATGTTCCTTCAAATGACAGCCCAAGGCAATGTCATTACTTGCATAACTGTGCTTCCTGAACCTGGGTTCAAAATCCCTCCCTTAAGGCAATATGCAGGGAGCACAATTATTGAAGTAATGACACATCTCTGGGCTGTAATTTGAAGGAACGCCTTTCAAACAACTATGCTCTGCCTCTCCGCACTGTTCATCGTCCACATTTCGCTCTCATACAGATGGCAGTAGTATGGCGTACACAACGTATAAAAGGGCAGTGCACTGACGGAACTGTCATTTGCACTCAGGTGATTCTTCAGGAAAGGTTTTCGACGTGATTACGGCCGCACGACGGGAATTAACAGACTTTGAACGCGGAGTGGTAGTTGGAGCAAGAGGCATGGGACATTCCATTTCGTAAATCGTTAGGGAATTCAACATCCCGAGATCCACAGAGTCAAGTGTGTGCCGAGAATACTATTTTCAGGCTTTGCCTCTCACAACGGACGACGCATTGGCCAACGGCCTTCACTTAACGACCGACAGCAACAGCAACTGCGCAGAGTTGTCATGGCTAACAGACAAGTAACACTGTGTGAAATAACTGCAGAAATCAATGTGGGACGTACGACGAACGTACTGCCGACGTGAGTGCCTTTCCTAACAGCACGACAGCCTCTGCAGCGCCTCTCCTGGGCTCGTCACCGAATCGGTTGGACTCTAAACAAGTGGAAAACCGTTCCCTGGTCAGATGAGTCCCGATTTCAGTTGATAAGAGCTGATGGTAAGGTTGGAGTATGGTGCAGACTCCACGAAGCCATGGACCCAGCTTGTTAAAAAGGCAATGTGCAAGCTGGTGGTGGCTCGATAACGACGTGTGCTTTGTTTACATGGAATGGACTGGGTCCTCCGGTCCAAGTAAACCGATCATAGATTGGAAATGGTTATATTCGGCTACATGGAGACCATCTGCAACCATTCATAGACTTCATGTTCCGAAGCAACGATAGAATTTTTATGGATGACAATGCAACCGCGCCACAATTGTTGGCGATTTGTTTGAAGAACATTCTGCGCAATTGGAACGAATGATTTGGTCACTCAGATCGCCCGACATGAGTCCCATCAAACATTAATGGGACAGAATCGAGAGGTCAGTTCGTGCACAAAATCCTGCACCGGCAACAGTTTCGCAAGTGTGGACGTCTATAAAGGAAGCTCGACTCAATATTTCTGCAGGGGGCTTCCAACGACTTGTTGAGTTAATGCCACGTGGAGATGTTGCACTACGCCGGACAAAAGGAGACCCGACAACGACCTTAGGAGGTGTCCCGTGGCTTTCGTCACCTCGGTGTATAGGCCTAACGCTACACTCCAGAGAAACGCTTCCAGAAAAACTTGCAAAATTTAAATTTATATTCGATGCTAACGTATTTGCATCTGACATAAAAGCTTGGGGATATTCACTCTTCCTTCTTAATTATATTTCGTTATCTGGTTTCTGTACAAGTTGTAGACACTTTTCGATCCACGTATTTTATCTCTGACAACTGCAGAATTTCAGAATTTGTCAGTTATTTGTCAGTTTTTTTTAATAATTCTACATTGCTATAAAGATGAGTCCGTCTTTATTTAGCCTCTTTTCTTAGACAAGTCGCAGGCTCAGATTTGCTTCCTGATTTCAGACAGTTCTCTGGAATACAAACTAATCTTCCACCAGTTCGGCTTCTGCAAGTCTTTCAATTCTTCAGCTGTTAATTCGAATAAATATTTTGAAACCGTGGCTATTCTTTAGCATTGGGATTATTACATTGTTCTTAAAGTTCGAAGGTACTTCGCCTGACTCATATATCATGCATGTCCGTCTCGACTCAAAAACTACAGATGAGAACGTGAGAATTTAATATTATGTGCAGAATGAAATTTTCACTCTGCAGTTGAGTGTGCGTTGATAAGAAACTTCCTGACAGATTAAAACTGTGTGCCGGACCGAGACTCAAACTCGGGACATTTGCCTTTCTCGGGCAGTCTGGAAGGTAGAGACGAGGTACTGGCGGAATTGTGAGGACTGGTCGTGAGTCTGCGTTGTTAGAGCACTTGCTCACGAAAGGCATAGGTCCCGAGTTCTAGTCTCGGTCTGGCACACAGTTCTAATATTATATGTTTTAAGGGGTGTAGGACGTCAAACGGGCCGACTTGGAGCAGGAGAGGCACCACAGGACATTTCAATTTCCAATGTCTATACTTTTACAAGTAACTTCATAAAACTTCGTCAGCATGACCAAGAAGGATTCGGGATTCACACTCGTAGCAGCGGAAGTTCAAAAACATGAACAAAATAATTTTTTTACTTGTGAAATTTCATCATTTTTTCACTTACTATTGGCTGCATTTTTTGCTATAGGAACACTTTTCTTCATAAGTAAGAGAGACTGTTCGATGAATTTTGCACAGCATACAAACCATACTTACAGGTGTCTGAAACTCTAGAATCTATTTAATTTATGAAAAAATGAGTGAGCTGTTACGTTTTAAACTTTATGTTTAGAAAAAATCAAATTTTGTAGTTAATTATCTCAATTTTTACCACAGTCTTTAATAGATTTGGAAAATTCTAGAGTTTCATACACCTGTAAGTGTGGTTTGTATGCTGTGCAAAAATCATCAAAGAATCTCTGTTACTTGTGAAGAAAAATGTACCTCAAATGCAGCCAATAGTAAGCGAAAAAATGATGAAATTTCACATGTAAAAAAATTTATTTTGTTACGTTTTTGAACTTCCACTGCTATGAGTGTGAATCCCGAATCCTTCCTGGTCATGCTGACAAAGTTTTATGAATTTATTTGTAAAAGTATAGACAGTAGAAAATAAAATGTCCTGTGGTGCCTCTCCTGCTCCAAGTCGGCCCGTTTTACGTCCTACCCCCCTTAATTACATACGTTACATTATCTGTTCGGTCTGAGAGACAGACCAATCACTCACGCAGCAATAGAAGTGCTTCGGATATTCTTTTGTTATTGCGTTTCACTTTAATATAAGGTGCAGTCATACGAAAACGACACACATGGGAGAACAGTAAGTAATCTGTTTATTATATCAGAAGTAGTCACCCTATGAAGACATTCTTTCCACTGTGAGACAAGACGGTTAATGCCTTCACGGAAAAATGGTTGAGGTTACCTACGGAAGCGTGATTCTTCCCAGGCACCTACGTCTTCGACCGAAGCAAATCCACGGCCACAAATGTTTCTCTGCAGGGCTCCTAAAATATGTGAATCACATGGGGAGGGATTGGAGCCGTATGGAGGATGTATAAGGGCTTCCCAGCGAAAGTTCTGCAGAGTAGTCGAAACAACCTTGGCAACATGCGGGCGGACATTTTATTGACAGCTTGTTTCAACAACTCTGCAGCAATTTCGTTGGGAGGCCCTTACACTTCCTGCATACAGCCCCTATCGTGTTTCTCCACTTTCACTTCCCTCGACATTTATTGTTATATATCTATGCGTAAAACTACAGTGAAAAATAATATTTCAAAAAAACCTTTAAATAAAAGGCGAAACGCCTCTGGAGTAATAAATGATGCAGCACGCAAAAGAAAAGTTATATTAATATTATTATGCGTGAAGGGGAACGTGAATTTAAGAGAATTTCTTAGCTTGTCTTCTGCAATAACGATTGCAGTCGTCTACTGGATGATAGTGGTTTCCTAAGATTGATAAATACAGATTCTTCGTGACAGAGTGTCAGTACGAAGGGTTCGATAGTCCTATCTCTAGCATCTACGGAAATACGTGCTTATGCAGTCCACGGAGCTCGCTGGAATAACTGAAGCCCTTTCTACAGGAGCGACTTTCTGCTCGAAACCGACTGCTTGAAGCGCGTGCGCCTTTCGTGCCTGCCTGTAAATCAGTAACCAACCACGACGCGAGTGTGTCTATAACTCAATGATCTATAGATTGTGCCGAGTGCGAAGTTCGAATTTCCGAGTACGCTGCACGAGGCGCATGCGAAGGGACAAGGGACTATTGTAGCGTCTGCTAACATCGGAAGTTACAACTAATCTTGTCGAGCTTACTCCTATTATAGGAATGGACTTTGTGCTTTCATGTTTGCTGAATCTTTACTCTGTTGTTTACTTTGTTTTCGCGATACTTTGAAAAGGTTGCACGAGGTGCTGGTATTTTTACAAATAGTTTTCTCCAACAAGAGAGACAGAAGATATGAAAGCAAGAAGTATTTACAGAGAAAAAAGCCTACACCGTGCGTAAATAAGAAGGAAATAGGCAAACTTGTTTTAATAAAATTTATTTCAACACCGAGAAAGTCAGGAGTACTGGATGAGAAAAATAATTTTCGTTGTTATTTGGCATTTATCAAGAAAACATGACACAAACGATAAAGCAAAAAGTCGCCATTTACTGTGTTATGCAGTTTGTCTGATGTGTTTGCATGTATATAGTTTTGGAGCAAATAAGTGTATGTGTTCTGAAAAGTATGGATGACATTTTCCCCATTCTTTCATTTCTCAGGAGTGTGAACAGTTTTCCACATAACCTTTGTCACGAACTTCTATCATCAATTCTTCTTAGTCATTGACAAACCTTATTGTCACTGCTTGTTCCTATATTTTGTTACTAAATTTCGATTTTTCCGTAAAAAGGGTAGTCACTCATAGCCCCATTTTCACCATTCAGATGACAAACTGCACAGCAGACAACTATCACAACACCGGAAATTTTGGTGCTGACGTGTAAACGGAAACGATTGCTCAAAGCAGACGAGAGTCAGTACGGAAATAAAACGCCAGGGCCGCTGCAGTATACGCACCTGTCTCGAGTTGTCAGCTAGGACAAGAAAGTTGATCGTGTAAAAGAGGCTTGAATTTCTGCTAGGACGGCAGCTAGCACAGTGGTTTTGCTATGAGCTCTTAACTGTATTCTGCTTTCTGCATGAAATCCTTATCTCGACAGTGGAGGTCGACTGTGCTGGAGAAGGTCTGCGGCAGATAAACTCCGAGTAGCACTGGGGCTCAAAACTAACCGTTTCGCGGGAGTTTGCTACCAACTAAACATCCCTCCTGTGCTGGCGCCACGTGTTGAACTTTAACCTTCCTACTGTTTACATTACAAAGTTCCAAGTATCACAGACATTCTCCGGAGGTGAGCTTCAGGTTAATGAGATAAATTTTAAATGCGCCTTACTGCACTGCACATGATTTTATCCAAATGTTGGTAACTATGTTATTTTGTGCTGGTAGCGACGAGTGTACGTCCAGAATTAGCACTGTATTTACATTATTTCAAATGCAAAAAGTTTACAAAGTTGCAACATGTGCTCATAGTGTGAGCTATTCGTCAAAGACGCATTTCTGGTGCATTACACACCACTTCACAAAATGTGAGATACGTTTGTTTCAGTTCCTCGATGATCTGTTCCATAGCAAGTCTTTTCTTTACTGTGTTTATCCTTTTATCAAGTGGACTATTCTGCCACCCACGGTACACGTAGTGAAGAGTTGTCCGTTGTGTAAACTATTATCGCTGTATAAGCATCCGAGGCACCATGTGATACAATACAGATAAGGGAGGGTGCGCTGTGTTGTAGTTGCGGTCTTCAGTCCAGAGATTGGTTTGATGCAGATCTCCATGCTATTCTGCTCTGTGCAAGCCTCTTCATCTCCGAGTAACTACTGCAGCCTACATCCTTCTTAATCTGCTTAGTGTATACATCTCTTGGTCTCCCTCTACGAATTTTACCCTCCACGCTTCCTTCCAGTCGGGTGCGTTTGCTTGTATTAATTTCTCAGCCTTCTAGGCCTGTTGCCTCAGGTCGTCAGCGGACGGAGCAGCTTAGAAGGGTCGCTTCGGGCTGGTGATTTAAATATCGGTGACTGGTTCCCGACAGGGTGCCAACATAAGTCCGCACACGGCGCAGCTCTGTGATGACAGACCGCAGTTGCTGTGTGCGAACGTGGGGCAGAGGCAGTATTGTTTGTAGCAACCGAGAGCGTCTTCTCGTTACTTTCAACTCGACGAGCACACATCCAAGCTCGTAGGAAAATAAAATACTCCAGTGTCATTGCACACTATTGAGACAACGAAACAAAATCATCCGTCGATTACTTTTATCTTGAAAACTCAGATATCTTTATATTTACACACAAGGAAACGTAGTGGTAGTGGATGTAAACATGATTTCATTTACACTTTTGGCAGATCTGTGGTTCATTTGAAATTTTCCCGACGTTATTACTGTCTGTTTGCACACATTAACATAATTCTACAAAACGACTCCGACGTTGCTAATCCCACAAAAGAAAATTCCTAGTGTAATTTACTTTTTCTTGTATATTTGCTCCTGCTGACGAGTTTTTCCCTTTTCCAAACTATAGATGTACAGTCCGCCCCTCGTGGTCTCGCGGTAGTGTTCTCGCTTCCCGAGCAAGGGGTCCCGGGTTCGACTCCCGGCGGGGTCAGAAATTTTTCCTGCCTCGAGATGACTGGGTGTTGTTGTGTCGTCTTTATCATCATCATTCATTCCCATTACGGTCGGAGGAAGGCAACGGCAAACCACCTCCATTAGGACCTTGCCTAGTAAGGCGGTGCGGGTCTCCCGCATCGTTCCCCTACGCTCTGTAAAGAAGCATGGGACTTCATTTCCAGATGTACCGTACATTGTACATCCGTCATTCGAACTTCTTTTCCCACTTCACACCACGCCATCCGTATCAAATCCTTCCTCTTTAATCTGGGGGCTTATAGCCGTGTAAAATGCGATGTTCTTCCTCTTACCGTACAAAGCCAATGTTCAACATCTCTTTCATTTTCAAAATAAAACAGTACAATACAGAGTTCTGTACTAGGCGACGAGATTGCTTGGCAACGCGCACGCCAAGTAGCTGGCACTGGTCGATAGAAGAACACGATGCTAACGATTTACTAGTAGCGCCACTCTACAGTGGTGCCGTCTGCTGAATCTGTTCAACTACACGGAAAACGATTCGCAAGCGACCAGTCACCAACTCGCGTCGTCAACGTCTTTCATTCGAGTTGCTCCGTGTGCGGAAGGCCTACAGGAAGGGACATTAGACGCGATACCAGTTTACACAACATGCAGGAGTGTGACGCAGGGCACCAATCTCCCAGGCAACGACATATTCACTTTCCACATAAAAAAATGAAATTCGTGCGTTAACAGCGACGATTACCGGTTACTACGAAGGAACCATTTACAATGTTTTTTTGTACGCTGCTTACTAACTCGTCATGTGAATTTACTTCAACTCCACGGTTACACAGTTATAAACAGTTCCTGATTGCGAATCCCTGTTTAAACAACAAGGCTTCTAGTCTTCGTACAAGGCTTCCAGCCTTCGTAATTCCATACTCAGTGACAAACTGTCTAGTGATCGTCTGCACGTGTGCAAAATTTCTTTGTCTTATCCCTGGTGGTTTACAATTTATAGCTTAACAACACATTTACGGTCAACGCTTCCGCGGTGCCTGGCTCTATCAAATATCCCAACGGACCTTGCCTTGTGTGCACATTTTTTAGCGGTTATTGGCTGCTGTAGATGATGGTGTGTATAATAATGATAATAATAAAGTTTAATTTGCAGAGATGTGACAAAATAATTACTTGTACAGACGATTTCTCTCTCTCCCTAATAATGGTGAGGTTTATCATTTACCTACCTGCACGCTGCTGTCCCCACCTTGGGTGGTACCGAACTAATTCTCTTCTAGGAGAAGTTCAGTTGATGGTTAATTGAAATAATCGGTAGGACAACAAAGGGAAGGTAGACAAGAGAAAATGGATCTGACCTGTTAAAATCTAGTATATTGTTCCTCCAGTAACACATGATAAATTAGCGAGATGGCTTGATAGACGAATACAACGGTAAATTTATGAAGGCCTGGTCCTTCTAATTCTTGCTGCAGGACAAAAATATAAAACATTCAGAGTATGAACAGCACTGAATTAAAACAATCGAGCTCTTGAACTACGAGAGTGCGAGGAGAGAACACATGGCCGGCCGTTGTGGCCAAGCGGTTCTAGGCGCTTCAGTCTGGAACCGCGCAATCGCTACGGTCGCAGATTCGAATCCTGCCTCGGGCATGGATGTGTGTGATCTCCTTAGGTTTAAGGGGAGACGGTGACAGTCTTGCACTGATATTTTTGTAAATCCATATTTTTACCATTTTTTGTTCAATCTCATTGAAATTTTGCACACTTATGTATGGAGATCTAATATGATTTTTTAAAAAATTCGGAATTTTTAATAACAATCTAATGCAGTGAGATAATTTTGAATATGTTATTGTATTATTAATTTAAGGTACACTTTTTCATAATTTCAAGGCAAATTTGGCAAATTTTTTTAATGGTAAAATAATCTACACTAATAGGTGTACAATTAAGTACAGTAGCTTTTTGGTAAATTAATGCTATTATTTTCTGTGATATTATGGATTCGAACATTTTTTACAAGCAAGCTTTTCAATACATAACCAACCACAAAACTTTGTATATCATCTCGATTAAAATTTTGTTCCACTTAAATATTGCTTCAAAGTAAAAGAATAGGTGTGCCAAATTTCATTGCAATCCTTCCAGTAGTTTCTGATATATTTGTTCCTGAAAGCAGAAAACCTTAAGTTGCAGAGAAATCTTTTTAAAGTTTGTATGAAATGTAAAAAAAAAAAAAGAACTCTATCATACCTTAGCTAAAACTGCCCATATCCATATTCCATTTCTTCCTCATCATCCTCTACAGCTCTTTTAGCTTCTCTGCTCCTTTACCTAGTAATCTGGACTGAAGTCTCCGCCTCCGCGATTCTTTGCTTATCGATGATCTGCAGTATCTCCTCAGTGAAGACTTCAGGTGTAAAGCCCAACTTGCTGAGGTTGTGAAGTCTTGTCACAGTCCCATCATTAAACACTGCTGCAGCTTCCAAAGTAGAAATCTTCACTACCAAATTGGAAACAAACACAGTCTTTGGACATCTTTTCCAAATAAGAGCATTGAAACTTTCATTTGGGTTCTGTGATGTCCCATACAGACATTTTTCTAGCAGTTCTGGTGAATCCAGTGCTCTAAAAGTTGCTTTAATGTCCATTGAAACCTCATAAGGAAGGTTATTTTTATAGGTATAAGCTTCCCCACTTTGCTTACTTTTTAAAAATTTGCACCATTCATTAGAACAGAGGCCATGTTGAGGTGTAGTGTCTGTCGACAAGTAATGAAACCAAATGGCCCATACTGCTTTCCTCATATTGTCCAAGCTTGTGAGGTTACTTCTAATTGCAGCACCATAATAGACTTGTAGGCTGTCAATTCTCTTCTTTGTTAGTCTATTTTTACTTCCCAGTGGCTTCCCATCCTCTAGTAGCTTGCCTTTATTGTCTGCAAGTCTTTGGAGTCGTCCACCCATCCTCTTCTGAATATGGCCTAAGCATTCCAATTTCTCAATAGTGCAATCTTTTCCATAGGGCTGACTTTCAACTAAATTCTTGAAAGCAAAAGAGTCTCCATCTCCTAAATACTGTACGTATCTTACTCCATACTTTTGCAAAGATCTATCGAAAATGAATTTCATACCTGCAGCTTCCATCCCACCGCTGGAGCCTGCATAATTTCTGCTACAAACAGCTTTATGGGCTTCTTACCATTCTGTTTCTTTACCTGCATCAACATATTTCTTGTGCAAGGAACATGCAGAACAATATTTAGACATTACCTCTACGTCTAATACTTTTCCAGTGTCGCCACTAATGATTGTTGAAACTCCAGTGAAGTATGCCCCCTCTTCATCCAGGAACTCTCACATGAAACTGCTATTTCGTTGCTATTAGTTGCTTCACAATTTTCTTGAATTGCCCCCAGGACTGCCATTTTCATGCTCTCTTCACTTGCTTCTGCAATTGCATTGAGGAGAGCAGTATTCATTGCAGAAAATTTTAGGGGAAGACCAGGCATGTTCATAATACCAAATAAAAGGTTTCCACCATCTTTTCCAATCCCTATACATCTTAGTCCATAAGCAAATCTCATATTGGCTTCATAGATTCTATTACTGACCTTAGATGTCTTGAATGGTCTGTCGACATCACAGTTTTGACACAAAATTTGCAATGTGCAAACCAAACCTTCTCTCTTTCCATCATCAACCAAATCCACATTTCCTCCACAAACAGAGCACTTGCAGGCTTTTCTAAGTGCTTCTGCCACCATTTCCAGATCCACAATTCTGAAACTTGTATTTCTGTCATGATTTGTTTCTTCTGACACAATCCCTGTCCCAAGTTTTATTTTAGATGCACTTGGAGACAAGCTAATGTTTGCACCTGCAGATGCGACCCTAACCTCAATGTCAGTTTTTCGCTTTATATCCGAAATATGGGACTTACTATATTTTTTAAATACTTTACCAGGCCTAGGCATTGTAAAGAGGGATCAACAGATTCAACCTTGCACAAAGAATGGCACAATAAATCAAGCATCACTCGAATTCCACTGAACAGCACAAAACTTGTTTACAACACTCCACAGCCTTCTATACCACACTGATTGAACGAGGAAATGGCTCCACAGCCTTCTTTACAACATTGCTGTTATGTATACAAAAAATCACAGCCTTCTGTATTTTTTAGGTCCACAGGCCAAATTCTGCAATAAAATTTTTCCTCCATTTGGTACATTGAAAAGCGGGCTTGACGCATTACACTGCTTAGAGAAGACATGGAGAACTTTCTTTACTAGCATGAAAAGTAACGGAAGCCCGGGCAGGGCACTTCAAACAACTAGTCCAGTATCACCTTAAATAACCCCCGGTTTATAGCGTATTGAACGGTTAGCAGTATATCTACCAACGCTGCTGAACGTGAACTCAGACATGAATTTAACTATCTGAACGTGAACTCAGACATGAATTTAACTATTTGCAACCTCGCGAGCGGAACCCTCCATGGCATGAAACTGTGCACAAAGCATGCTCACTGACTCCAAGATGGCGACTGGTCCCGAACTGACGACCGTCATAATTGTACACCTCCGTTCAGCTCGATCAACTAGTCACAACTGGCGCTATAATGGCGTCTCTCGACGCTTTTGTGGCCGAGGAGCCCTCGACACAGCAAGCTTCCGCCGACAAGAGGGCCGTATAGCCAACCTAACCAGCGCTGCGGTTAACGTTAGTTCCAGTGTGCAGCGGTCAGAAACCACGGCCCAGGGGTTGGCAATGCTGAAGAGGCAGCAACTACTGCGAAAACGGCGGGCATTCTCGTGTTCTTCCGTGGCAAGTAGCCATGGCCTGAATTTGAAACTAACGGCAGTCTAGCTTCTGTCAGTATTCGCCATCTTGTGATATTGTAGAATTAATCAAATTAGGATCCAGAAAATTCTTTCGACTGACACGCGCCCTTAGTCCGGTGGTTAGCCAAGCCGACGATGATCTCAAATCGTTGGGCGAAAGTTAGCCTAATACTGAATAATTAAATGGATGAATGGACATGTTGGGAAGGGCGCACAACTGCAAGGTCGTCAGCGCCCGAGCCAAAACAGTTTGAGACGATTGTCGAAAAACGACACTAAACAGGAGTGCAAAACAGCACGAAACTAAAAGCAACAAAATGTGGAAAACTATGTGTGTAACCACACGGAAGCACGAAACGAAGTGTCATGCCAATATTAAAACATTAACTAAGCGGAAGGTAGTGGAGTTAAAACAATATAGCGGATGGACGCGGCTAGCTGACCACAAAAATAAAACAGGAGCCAGCCACTCTGCAACACACAAAAACCTCCAGCCTAAAAGGTTAGGCCAGAGTCCAGACACATCGAAAACTTTAAAACCTTAGTCACATTCGTCGCATAAACAGCTAAAATAGAGGGCAGATTCCCACCGATTTTTGCCTTTGCCTTTGCCCTTGCATCACGGTATAAAATGCACTGTTTTAAACTATGGCGTACAGAGATTTTCACGCCACTAGCATTACAAAATGGGGGATCCTCTCGCTGTAGTAAAACGCCATATGTAAGAGGGCAGTGCCCAATTGGAAGACGTGTGAGGGTCCCTTTAACCCGCCTGAGCAACTGGTAGGAGGAACACCACGCCATATAGTTCTCCAATTCCTCATCCCTCAGCTGCATGAACTTCCTATGCAGTGCAGAAACGACAGGCTGCAGGGGAATAGGACACTGTGCCACATTCTGTCCCCTGCAGGCCTCCTTGGCACCCGATCGGCCTGTTCATTTCTCCATATGCCTAAATGTCCTGGCACCCAGCAGAATTTCTGCGTCTAGTGTAATCCCTGGAATAGTCCGAATGAGTGCAGATGTCTGCGAGCCGCGGAACTGAGGCGGACCGTGGGGACCAGCCCGGCATTCACCTAGTGGGATGTGGAAAACCGCCTAAAAACCACATCCACGCTGGCCGGCATACCAGCCCTCGTCGTTAATCCGCCAGGCCGATTCGATCTGAGGCCAGCACGCTTACCCGAGTCCAGGAAGCAGCGCGTGACCGCTTTCGACTACACTGGCGGGTGCCTTTGGAGCAAGTATAGTTCGGCCAACTTCTCAGCACGGTACATGTTCTGTAACGACTGTGAGGCACTAAGGAAATCGGAGGAGATGAGAAAGCGTTTGCCCTGAATACGTCGCATGTGCTCCGGAGCTTTCAGGATTGCGTGGAGCTCCACTGAGAAAACGGTATGCTCATCACGAAGGAGAATCCTGGTGACATGGTCGGGGAAGGTTACAGAGCAGCCAAGGGAATTCCCTTGTTTGGAGCCATCAGTGTATACTACAGTGAAACCGTGATTCATGTCTAAAATGTCAAAAAAACAAAGATTGAAATCTTCTTTATATCTGGTCAAGTCTAAAATAAGACTGGGCCTGTGGAGAGCCCAAGGTGGAAATCTGCTCCAACAGCGATGTAAAACATTAACGATGGCCACACTCATCTCTAAAAGAAAATCCTGTGCGCGAATCCCATAGGGCCTCGTTGCCTGATGCCGATTACGAAAAAGCCTTTCCACTGGAGGTCGAGCAAGGGTATGATATGCAGGGGTGTACGGTATTGACAGTGTTTTATATAACTGTAGAATAATTATGAAGAGTTCTGAAAAAACCATCAATCAACTGGAGATGCATATCAAACGAAAGGTAATTTTATGAATAACTGGAAACTGATGTCAAGGGTATTGATTTAATTTACTTAATGCCCTCTCCCTTTGTTACTGAGCTCGGCCATGCTGCAGCAGACATGTGGCAGGCCTTGTGACCAGACCATGAAAAGTCTGCACTTTATGTTTCCCTATTTATTTGCCCCAAATAATATTCTAAAAAAATGGTTCAAATGGCTCTGAGCACTATGGGACTCAACTACTGTGGTCATTAGTCCCCTAGAACTTAGAACTAGTTAAACCTAACAAACATAAGGACATCACAAACATCCATGCCCAAGGCAGGATTCGAACCTGCGACCGTAGCGGTCTTGCGGTTCCAGACTGCAGCGCCTTTAACCGCACGGCCACTTCGACCGGCAATCTTCTAAATGTAGGGTAGCATATACGCTAATGGCCATTAAAATTTCTACACCACGAAGATGACGTGCTACAGACGCGAAATTTAACCGACAGGAAGAAGATGCTGTAATATGCAAACGATTAGCTTTTCAGAACATTCACACAAGGTTGGCGCCGGTGACGACACATAACAACGTGCTGACATGAGGAAAGTT
Organism: Schistocerca serialis cubense; assembly: GCF_023864345.2. Classification (NCBI taxonomy): domain Eukaryota; kingdom Metazoa; phylum Arthropoda; class Insecta; order Orthoptera; family Acrididae; genus Schistocerca; species Schistocerca serialis. Next base: position 630,199,547 of record NC_064643.1, on the reverse strand, counting down.
TCCAACCGATTTCTCATACACAAACAACAGTTGACAGCCGTTGACTGGTGAAAAGTTGTTGTGATGCCTCGTGCAAGGAAGAGAAATGCGTACCATCACGTTTCCGACTTTGATGAAGGTCGGATTTTAGCCTATCGCGATTGCGGTTTATCGTATCGCGAAATTGCTGCTCTCGTTTGTCGAGATCCAATGACTGTTAGCAGGCCGGCCGGTGTGGCCGTGCGGTTAAAGGCGCTTCAGTCTGGAACCGCGTGACCGCTACGGTCGCAGGTTCGAATCCTGCCTCGGGCATGAATGTGTGTGATGTCCTTAGGTTAGTTAGGTTTAATTAGTTCTAAGTTCTAGGCGACTGATGACCTCAGAAGTTAAGTCGCATAGTGCTCAGAGCCATTTGAACCATTTGACTGTTAGCGGAATATGGAATCGGTGGGTTCAGGAGGGTAATACGGAACGCCGTGCTGGATATGAACGGCTTCGTATCACTAGCAGTCGAGATGACAGGCATCTTATCCGCATGGCTGTAACGGATCGTGCAGCCACGTGTCGATCCCTGAGTCAACAGATGGTGACGTTTGCAAGACAACAATCATCTGCACGAACAGTCCGATGACGTTTGCAGTAGCATGGACTATCCGCTCGACCATGGCTGCGGTTACCCTTGACGCTGCATCGCAGACAGGAGCGCCTACGATTGTGTACTCAACGGCGAACCCGGGTGCACGAGTGGCAAAACGTTCCAGGTTCTGTTTACAGCATCATGATGGTCGCATCCGTGTTTGGCGACATTGCGGTGAACGCACATTGGAAGCGTGTATTCGTCATAGCCATACTGGCGTATCACCCGGCGTGATGGTATGGGGTGCCATTTGTTACACGTCTCGGTCACTTCTTGTTCGCATTGACGGCACTTTGAACAGTGGACGTTACATTTCAGATGTGTCACGACCCGTGGCTCTACCCTTCATTCAATCCCTGCGAAACCCTACGTTTCAGCAGGATAATGCACGACTGCATACTGCAGGTCCAGTACGGGTCTTTCTGGATACAGAAAATGTTCGATTGCTGCCCTGGCCAGCACATTCTTCAGATCTCTCACAAATTGAAAACGTCTGGTCAATGATGGTCGAGCAACTGGCTCGTCACAATACGCCAGTCACTACTCATGATGAACTGTGGTATCGTGTTGAAGCTGCATGGGCAGCTGTACCTGTACACGCCATCCAAGGTCTGTTTGACTCAATGCCCAGGCGTATCAAGGGCGTTATTACGGCCAGAGGTGGTTGTTCTGGGTACTGATTTCTCAGGATCTATGCACCCAAATTGCGTGAAAATGTAATCACATGTCAGTTCTAGTATAATATATTTGTCCAATGGATACCCGTTTATCATCTGCATTTCTTCTTGGTGTAGCAATTTTAATGGCCAGTAGTGTAATAGCGATTGCGTGTCTGTAGCCTACCTCAGTTATCCAGCCAGGGAAAGGGGACCAACAGTTTAACGTAGAATTCGAGACCCATGTCGTTTCTGGAGAATTTCCACATCACTGAGAAGCGAATGCTAGGTTAAAATGCCGACTGAAAAATCCGTAGTCCGACCGGGACTCGTTCCCGCGATCTTTCGGTTACCAGACGTGCACTCAACCACTAGCCCACAGAGCCCGTCAAAAAGAAAATAAAAACACGGTGTGGCATGGAGACGCGGCGGCGCAGTAAATCTGGCCGCTTATCTGGGCCCCGGCAGCACGCAGAGGGCCGCGCTCTCCGGAACGGCTGCGGCCAGCTCGCGGCCCCGCACGAATAGATAAAAGGGCGCCGGCGCCGGCCATTACACGTCCCACAGCGCCAGCGCGGGCTTTCGCCGCCGCTTCTGTCCTCTCGTAGCTGCACCGAATCATTTTCTCTAATCAATAAGCACCAGCTACGCGGAAGTAGAGAAGTGAGGGAAGGAGCTGATTAACCCGCCCCTGCTTGGTAGGGACAAGAGATTATTGATGTTAGTGCCCACGAGCTGGCCACCCACTGGAAACTGTCATCGAGCCGCTTTTTTTAATTAATTTAATTCTAATTCCATTAGACCTGTACTTAAACTCATTATTTACCAAGGATAATCGCCAATGGCCTTATATTTTGAAAAAGTTATTTTATTTAGACAACCAGTTTCGGCAAATCACTAATGCCATCTTCAAGCCCCTACGAACTCCATTTAGAGACAATCAGATATATCGATACTTGCCTACTGGAACCATCCATATCTGAATTCTGTGAATTCGTTTTTGGAGTGTTTGCTTCGAAGACTTGACAACAAATGTGCTCACCTGCAGTCGGAGAAAGAGATGCCGAAACTTGTTGCCTAAATAAAATAACTTCTCAAAAGATACGGCCACTTGACAATTTTCCTAGGTAAATATTTGACCGGCCGCTGTTTCGTATCCACAATGGATCAGCAGAGATTCAATAACATTGGTTCGTAATGCGGTACGTCCTAATACGAAGAGATTTACTGGTTCAAATGGCTCTGAGCACTATGGGACTTAACATCTGAGGTCATCAGTTACCTAGAACTTAGAACTACTTAAACCTAACTAACCTAAGGACATCACACACATCCATGCCCGAGGCAGGATTCGGGCCTGCGACCGTAGTGGTCGCACGGTTCCAGACTGAAGCGCCTAGAACAGCTCGGCCACACCGGCCGGCCAGACATTTACTAAAAATTAAAAAAAAATTACAGCTGACACCAGTAGGAAAGCTAGTTTGAACACCACATTCCAGGCTGTGTGACACTGCCTTTCTCTGACAAGTGAACTGACTTAGGCTGCCTAGTCAATTTTAGGGGAACGTACAATTTACCATGGACGCCGAACCACGGTGCAACACGGCACTGTTCGCGCTAACAAATATTTCAGGAAATGAGAAAAGTAACAAGAGGCACAAAAATTCTCGTACAGTCCTGGGATCTAGATCCGGACCTTTCGAACCCACAATCTGCATTTAAACAGTGAAACTGCTTGCTTATGGAATATCGTCTCAGTTATGTGACTGGATTTGTGATTTGCTGTCAGAGAGGTCACAGTTAGTAGTAATGGATTGAAAGTCATCGAGTAAAACAGAAGTGATTGCTAGAGATGCCCAAGGTAGTGTTTCAGGTCTTCTGCCGTTCCTTACCTATATAAACGACTTAGGAGACAATCTGAGCAGCCGACTTAGGAGACAATCTGAGCAGCCGTCTTAGGTTGTTTGCAGATGATGCTGTCGTAAATCATCTTGTCAAGTCATCAGAAGATCAAAGCAAATTGTAAAATGATTTAGAAAAAATGTCTCAATGATGCGAAAACTGGCAACTGACCCTAAATAACGAAAAGTGTGAAGTCATCAAAATGAGTTCTACAAGGAATCCGTCAAACTTCGGTTACACGATAAATCAGTCAAATCTAAAGGCCGTAAATTCAACTAAATACTTAGGAATAACAATTACGAACAACTTAAATTGGGAAGACTACCTAGAGCATATTGTCGGGAAAGCAAATCAAAGACTGAGTTTTATTGGCAGAACATTTGGAAAATGTAACAGATGTACTATTGGGCCTGCCTACACTCTTCTAGAGTTCTCCTGCGCGGTCTGGGATCCTCACCAGATAGGATTAACGGAGTACATCGAGAAACTTCAAAGAAACTTCCTGGCAGATTAAAACTGTGTGCCCGACCGAGACTCGAACTCGGGACCTTTGCCTTTCGCGGGCAAGTGCTCTACCAACTGAGCTACCGAAGCACGACTCACGCCCGGTACTCACAGCTTTACTTCTGCCAGTACCTTGTCTCCTACCTTCCAAACTTTACAGAAGCTCTCCTGCGAACCTTGCAGAACTGGCACTCCTGAAAGAAAGGATATTGCGGAGACATGGCTTAGCCACAGCCTGGGGGATGTTTCCAGAATGAGATTGGTAGAGCACTTGCCCGCGAAAGGCAAAGGTCCCGAGTTCGAGTCTCGGTCGGGCACACAGTTTTAATCTGCCAGGAAGTTTCATATCAGCGCACACTCCGCTGCAGAGTGAAAATCTCATTCTGGAACTTCAAAGAAAAGCAGCACATTTTGTACATCGCGAAATCTGGGAGGGACTTGATGCAGCATTTGAGGTGGACATAATTAAAACAAAGGCGTTTTTCGTTGCGGCGTAATCTTCAGTCACTAACTTTCTCCACCGATCTACATAGGGAGAAACGATCATCATAATAAAATGAGGAAAATAATTGCTCGCACGGAAAGATATAGGCGTTCGTTTTTCCCGCGCCCTGTTGGAGATTGGAATAGTAGAGAATTATTGTGAAAGTGGTTCGATCAACCCTCTGCCAGGCACTTAAGCGTTTTTTGCAGGGTACACATGTAAATGTAGAATCACTGATCCACCGAGCCATACAAAAGCAGATTATGAAGTACTGAACAGCTTTGGGAACGGCTGTTTGGAGATCAAAATAATAATAATAATAATAACAATAACCATAATATTAAGTAAGACGGGCAACAGAAAGCCACATCTACTGCTCAACAACTTCACACTCAAAAGAATAGACAAAATTCTCAATGAACAAAGTAGTTCTGAAAGCGAAATTAAAGGAATACAGTCAGTAGCTAGCAGAGCGTCTATTAGACTAGCACATACTTAGAGAAACAGAACGCTAGGAAGAAGTATCAAAACTGGACTTCACCAAGCCTCTATCAACAAGTGATTCTTCTGATTAACCATCAGGGAGGCAGGTAAATAATAATTGTCGACGTCTGAGCGGAAAGTTTGCCCTACGAGAGACAACACTGGAAAAAAAGATGCGATGGAACAGTTCTCTCATCTCAACATTGAGAAAGGGAGACTTAATTCGGCAGGAGATGTAGTGGGGGTGGCAGACGGCAGAAAGCCAACACAGAGACATCGGCAACAGTAGTGGGCGAGAGCAGGAGGTGAGGCAGCACTCGAACGAGATGGAGCGACAACACAGATACAGATACTGAAGAGATGGAAATGACAAAAACAAAGATTACAGCACGAATGCCACTGATCGGAAAACAGAGAGAAAGAGTACATTAAGCGTAAGGTCAACTATTCAAAACACATAGGCTAAGTATAGTAGTCGTTTGTTTTTAAGAATTTTAAATAAAGCGGAAGGAAAGCTGGAGGTCTTGGGCACGCCCTAGTAGTGGGAACCACCTCAGAATTCCCCGGAAAACATGTTCCGAATCCCTTGAAAACCGAACTCGGTACAGCTGGATCGGGCGAATAAGACAGCTATCGTACTTTCAACTGCATTTTAGTGTTTTTTCTTTTTTCTTTCTTTTTTAATACCAACACCAGCAAGCGGACACCATATTTTTCTTGTGGCTTGGTCCGCACCGGCGCAGGGTCGGCGGTATTATGAAAGGATTTGTCATGGTTAGTCTTAAAGGGTGGCCAGATGCCCTTCCAGTCACCACCTCGTTACCCCCCCCCCCCCCCCCGCTCGTACCACGGTACGCAATATGTGTACCCCAACTGCCTGCGTTTAGTGTAATTCGCACTAAAGCACGCCAAAGTTTTCTAAATCTAAGAGGAATCATGCAACTGAGGCGGTACTTGGTACCAGCCTGGTATTCACCTAGTACGATGAGGGAAACCGCCTAAAAACGCCATGCAGGCTGGCCGATACGCCGACCCTCGACGTTAATCCGACGGGCGGATTTGATCCAGAGCCGGCCCACCTCCCCGTCCCGGAAACAGCGCTTTAACACGCACTGCTATCCGGGAGGGTGCAATGAAGCGAACATAAGGTATTTATACAGGGCGGTGAAAAACAGTGGTAATTACGCCAAATCAGAGTCGAGGAATAATTGCCGGATAACCATAGGTCGGAGATGTATCATTGTGGAGCTACTGCCATAAATACCAGTGCGCCGAAGTAAACACCTATGGGCACCTGGTCACAAGAATTTCTCATGGTGCAACGATGAATCGAAACCCTTCAGTAATTTTCGAGGATTTCATCTCCGTAGCTGTGTAAGAGTCAGTCATTTCCGTCATTTGCGGCCAACAATGATAGTACAGTATTTGAAATTTTATTTCTGTTTATACTACCATTAGAGTATTAGTTCACAATTACTGATCTAGTTATTAGAACAGATGTTCACTCATGCTCTCCATACATTAATGAACATCGACACACGTCACATTTGGACTTCATTATTAAAATTTCTCACCTTAAGGATTCATATGTTAGTTATCTCACTGCAGAGCTTTTCTTGTAGGTCAGCTTGTTATAATAAATTAATGGCATTACGGTAGTTCTAGTGTAGTCGTTTTAATATTCAAGCCTCAAAGTCCGGTTTAATTAGATATTAAGCTGGACCTTTTCAAAAACAAACTGAAACTTGGCAGAAACGTTTAGGACAATGTCCGGATCAAAATCGCAGAAGTCCCAAAAAATCCACTTTGGGGAAAATCAGCCATCCTGAAAAGATCTTGGAGTTTTAACCACAGCACCAAGTGTCCGTTTGGGTTCATCTTTGCGCCCATTTAATATTTACGCATTTGTTTTCGCAACCACACTTACAGTTGCAAAATAGCTCTGGTGATCGTTCGTGTTCAGTCAGAATTGGTGTACGCTGACCGGCATGCACGTCCCTTTCCCATTGTTTTTCCGGAAGGTGATTTCCCATCCGTGCTTGAACCTAAATGGTTCAAATGGCTCTGAGCACTATGGGACTCAACATCTTAGGTCATAAGTCCCCTAGAACTTAGAACTACTTAAACCTAACTAACCTAAGGACATCACACACACCCATGCCCGAGGCAGGATTCGAACCTGCGACCGTAGCAGTCGCGCGGTTCCGGACTGCGCGCCTAGTACCGCGAGACCACCGCGGCCGGCTGCTTGAACCTAAAGATAATAAAACAAATCAGTTAAAGATTCGAGAGTTTGTGTTTATATTAGACGAAATTAATGAAGATGCTGCCTCCCTCAATTGGTGGTACACCCGATACGAGCGCTGTTTGGCTGCGGAGGATGTTGGTGGAAGTGTGGCCAAATCAAGTGTTATTTTGACGATCTGCTTTGCGGCAGTCCTGCAGTACAGCCGAAGTCTGATGCCGTTTATGTTGCCTTCAGCATCACAGCCGTACAAAACTAAAAGGAAACGTTATCGTGCAGCTGAGATGTCCTGACGTGTACCACCCCGTTTGTTGAAGAAATAAACTACTTCCATTAAACAGGCGTCTTCTTTGAGCTTCTTGAACGAGCCCTTTTGGCCTTTTATAAACGGAGCAGAAATTGTGTCACATCCAGTTTCAAAGTGGAAAAAGAGGAAGATCTCCAAGGGTCGCGATGAACTCTTCACTGTTGAAATCCCAGGATTCGGTATTTTTCTTTCCTGGTATTAGCATTTACAGGTTAATTCCAGAGCTGGATGTAGTGGCCATTAGGCTGAGAAGGTCGGTGTCTTCGCCTGCTACCACTAAAAGCACACGGTTGTTGACACTATGCATAATAGTCTTCACCACCACAATATATGTGTCCCGGGGAGGTTGAACTACCTCGATCCCAGCCCGTTTCAGGTGCTTCGATAACAGAGCGTTGAATCGACTTTGTTCTTTACATTAGCCAAAAAAATCTCCTTGAGGATATGTTGGTGGTGTGGTATCGTCAGTTACAGCCTCTGCCACTGCTCCCTCACCCTTATTTGCTGTGTTCTTCATCTTTCGTACTTGGAGGGTTGTAGCCGTCGAAGACCACAATGACGTTCCGACCAAAGTGATCATCGACGTACTTCACGTATCGGAGGCGGAGTTTGCTGTAGTCTGCTGGATGCGACCACACGACCCGATGCAACAGGAACCCGCCATGAATTGCAAACACTCCGTCGGTTGGATAGTCGTTTTTGGGCGGCGCAATCTCTTCAAAAACGTCGATTAATACACACTTAACGCCTTTTCGCATCAACGTCCCGTTATACAGCGTAGGAGGCCATGCTGTTTGTTCGTATTTTAGGTATTCTCCAGGATTATAATCGTTGCGTCCAACACACAGCAGTCGATGATAGAGTTCACTTGTACTTATTTCGAAGAAATTGTCTGATCTTGGCCGTTTCAGACTCAGAGGCCATAGTCGCGAATTTATTTTTTCTCATTAAATGGACATTATTGAATCGTTGGCCTTCAGTCGATTTCATTGCACGTAGACCGAGAGAAAGATCCGCACCACAACAAACAGCGTCATCGACTACCACACCAGTAGACATGGACACTAGAAGTTTGTTAGGGCTGACAAAAAGATTGTGTAACTGAAGGCGTCTCAGTATCTTCCCAAAATACCTTATCCTCAACTTTGCGAGACTCTCTTGGCTCCACATATTGGTCAGAGGTATCGGAGAAGACTCCACAGAAACGTTCCGTAGCATCGATTACATGTTTACATGCAGGCATCACGTCCATGAGTGATACAGTATTAATGGTCAACTCTTGCTCTTCGATCATTTCAATCCATGTGCTTGACCAGAACTTTTCTGATTGTCTGAAGTAGTCTTCGCTGACGAACTGATGGTACTCCAAGGGAGTCATAATGGTAGATGTGAGCATATTTCGCATAGCTGAAGTGGAAAAATAGAATCATGTCTTTGACGCAGAACAGGTCTCTCCTAAGTTCGGCTCTGACAAACAGCCTCATAAAGCCTACCATTTCGAAGTATTACACCCAGAGTTTCGCAGTACGCCGTCCAGATAACGTAAGGCATTTTCGTTTAGTGTCGAACAAATCTTCTGCGTGGGCTGTGAACTCTGACGAAAGAACGTCAACAGAAACCTTTCCCGAAAGGAGGTCCAAGTGTATTTGTTTCAAACAGTCACTGAGATAAGATTCGACTTCTTATATATCCTTAGTGATCAAAAGCGTCTGAAAATGTGCGCGGATAGCTCAAGCTTAAACATGGCCGCTTATGATGTGGGTCACCGTATTCCTTGGATACACAGCTCCCAGGGCACACAGTACAACCGATTATTTTAGCATTTACATTTTTATCATTAGTTTTGGTTCCAGCATATGCAAAACAAACAATTTGGTACAAAAATGAAGCCAGTCGGACGCTTGGTCAGTCACTTTGGTAAAATCTCGAAAATCCCAAGATGGCGGATTTTCCCCACATATGATTGTTGGGGACTAATGGGATTCTGATCTGGACATCATCCTGAGCGTTTGTCCCAATTTTCAGCTTGTTTCCTAAAATGTCCAGGTTGTGGGGATTTTTTGTCTTATTTGAGAGGACTACTACTCTTCACAGAAAAATCGTGTCGTTACGAACTGTGTACATGCATTTAAAATTTACCTACTGTCGAGTGATCAGTGTAAACAATTTCCATGAACTAATTTAACCAGTATGTACGTTCTTTGGCAAAACAAGTATTAATTGTCGCTAGTTAAGTTACATACATACACGGGGGGATGGGATATTAATCGGCCGAGGGACCTCTAGAGCTCAGTTCGTCAGCGCACCTGACGATGGCGACATGTCTGATAGCCGAAATACTGCGCCCGTTGGACTCTATGAGCAGGCAGTACACCCGTGGACTGGTCGACCTACATACATATGCTTTTGCGCGCTCGTTGCCGACTGGCTGTCTTAGGGTACTTTCCAACGTTTACGTATATGGTAAAAATAATTCAAAAGCCAAGATCGCTTAAATACTGATAACCGGTTTTAACGCACTAAGGGTGCCATAATCGGATCTGAATGTAGAGTAACATTTATAAACCATTTGGATATAACGATACATGAGTGTGATGCCGACCGTTGTTAGTCGAGCAAAGGTCATGTACCGAATAGTTTTATCTTGTGACTTCGGTTTAACGTACTTTATGGAAAAGAATGAGCACGAGAGCAGTTGTTTCTTATTTTTTGAGACAATGATTTTATATCAGCTGGTCTGCCTCAAGTATCGTTATATCCAAATGGTTTATAAATGTTAATCTACATTCAGATCCGATGATGCCACCTTTAGTGTGTTGAAATCTGTTATCCAGTAAACAGTATTTTTACAACAGAGTGATCGTCCCACTACGCACTATGTGTTCGCTGCAAAAAAGTGTATGGTAAAGTTTGTCCGAGTCGAAGTTCTCTAACCTACTCTGACATAATTATCAGATTTTTCTCTGCATGCAGCATACAACCGTATTGTCTACTATTTTGGTAGTTCCAGTGAGTTAAAGTTGCGTAATGAAGTGTGGTGCTCTAAGAGACTGTTGAACGTCAGATTAATTGATCAACTAAGAAAAGAAGGCGTCCCATAGAGGGAAAAACCGCAATAAACAACGTAATGACTCGAAGAGATGAAATATATGGGCACAATATGCGGCGTGATTAGTTGATGATAACTGTGGAAGAAGGGACGATGGAAGAGAAGGAAAGCAAGGACAGGCCTAGATACGAGCAGGCAGATCGTTGATACTGAAACGGAGAGGACGAGTAGAAATGCGACAGGAATGGAGACCTGTGACACTTTATCGCTTTTGACCGAAACAAAAGCAGGAAAATCGAACGAGTCCAACATTCCAGCAACGAATAGGAGATTTCTAAGAAGAGCTCTCCAGCTTTGGTTTGAAAACCTACCGTTTGACAAGACCTTTAACTCTAGTGGAAGTCTATTAAAAATACGTGTTTCAGAGTACCATACTGTTTTTGGACAACAACCAAATGTTCTCGAAATCAACATCAACATCTACGTGATTACTCTGCTATTCACAATAAAGAGCCTGGCAGAGGGTTCAACGAACCACCTTCATGCTGTCTCTCTACCGTTCCACTCTCGAACGGCACGCGGGAAAAACGAGCACTTAAATGTTTCCGTGCAAGCCCTGATTTCTCTTATTTTATCGTGTTGATTATTTCTCCCTATGTAGGTGGGTGCCAACAGAATGTTTTCGCAATCGGAGGAGAAAACTGGTGATTGAAATTTCATGAGAAGATCCAGTCGCCACGAAAAACTCCTTTGTTTTAATGATTGCCACTCCAATTCACATATCATGTCTGTGACACTATCTCCGCTATTTCGCGATAATACAAAACGAGCTGCCCTTCTTTGGAATTTTTGAGTGTCATCCGTCAGTCCCACCTGATGCGGATCCCACACTGCACAGCAGTACTCCAGAATAGGGCGGACAAGCGAAGTGTAAGCAGTCTCTTTGGTAGACCTGTTGCACCTTCTAAGTGTTCTGCCAATGAATCGCAGTCTTTGGTTTGCTCTACCCACAATATTATCTATGTGATCGTTCCAATTTAGGTTATTTGTAATTGTAATCCCTAAGTATTTAGTAGAATTTACAGCCCTCAGATTTGTGAGACTTTTCGCGTAATTGAAATTTAGCTGATTTCTTTTAGTACTCATGCGAATAACTTCGCACTTTTCTTTATTCAGGGTCTATTGCCACTTTTCGCCCCATACAGATATCTTATCTAAATCATTTTTCAAGTCGTTTTGGTCATCTGATGACTTTACAAGACGGTAAGTGACAGCATCATCTGCAAACAATCTAAGACGGCTACTCAGATTGTCTCCTATGTCGTTATCATAGATCAGGAACAATAGAGGTTGGTTGGTTGTTTCGGGGAAGAAGACCAGACAGCGAGATCATCGGTCTCATCGGATTAGGGAAGGACGGGGAAGGAAGTCGGCCGTGCCCTTTGAAAGGAACCATCCCGGCATTTGCCTGGAGCGATTTAGGGAAATCACGGAAAACCTAAATCAGGATGGCCGGACGCGGGATTGAACCGTCGTCCTCCCGAACGCGAGTGCAGTGTCTAACCACTGCGCCACCTCGCTCGGTGTAACAATAGAGGGCCTGTAACACTTCCTTGGGGAACGTCGGATATTACTTCTGTTTTACTCGATGACTTTCCGTCTATTACTACGAACTGTGACCTTTCTGACAAGAAATCACGAATCCAGTCGCACAACTGAGGCGATGCTCCGTAGGCACGCAGTTTGATTAGAAGACACTTGTGAGGAGCTCTGGTTCTTTCCCAACACAGCTACGACTATTTACAACTACAACCAATCGTTTCTACAACTACGTTACTGTGTTTTACCTGCCCACTTTCTGACGGACGCCGCTTCTGTGGTTCCCTGAGACCCTCTAACCTAAAAAACCGCCCAGTCCAACCATACAGCCCCCGCTAGATAAGAATCATTCGTCTGATGTGTGTACACTAAATGTGTACACTAAATGTTTGCTGCTATTCAGTGCAAACAAGTTGATGTTGTCAACCAGTCAACAACAAATTTCATAAACGAGCAGATACAAAGCGACTTTAGAAGCCGCGGTAACTAGATACCTACACGAATTTCATGAATTAACATTACATGTGTTAGCTTTCGATCTGAAAATATCATTTTTGGTTGAACTGAGTCGCCTGAATATTTTACCTCATCGAGAAATGTAAGTACGTAAAGTGAACAATTCCCAAGTTGAAATTGTATGACAGACCACAGATCTGGTTTCGAATCTAAATCTTTGGCTTGCGCGGACAGTGAGGAACTACACTCCTGGAAATTGAAATAAGAACACCGTGAATTCATTGTCCCAGGAAGGGGAAACTTTATTGACACATTCCTGGGGTCAGATACATCATATGATCACACTGACAGAACCACAGGCACATAGACACAGGCAACAGAGCATGCACAATGTCGGCACTAGTACAGTGTATATCCACCTTTCGCAGCAATGCAGGCTGCTATTCTCCCATGGAGACGATCGTAGAGATGCTGGATGTAGTCCTGTGGAACGGCTTGCCATGCCATTTCCACCTGGCGCCTCACTTGGACCAGCGTTCGTGCTGGACGTGCAGACCGCGTGAGACGACGCTTCATCCAGTCCCAAACATGCTCAATGGGGGACAGATCCGGAGATCTTGCTGGCCAGGGTAGTTGACTTACACCTTCTAGAGCACGTTGGGTGGCACGGGATACATGCGGACGTGCATTGTCCTGTTGGAACAGCAAGTTCCCTTGCCGGTCTAGGAATGGTAGAACGATGGGTTCGATGACGGTTTGGATGTACCGTGCACTATTCAGTGTCCCCTCCACGATCACCAGTGGTGTACGGCCAGTGTAGGAGATCGCTCCCCACACCATGATGCCGGGTGTTGGCCCTGTGTGCCTCGGTCGTATGCAGTCCTGATTGTGGCGCTCACCTGCACGGCGCCAAACACGCATACGACCATCATTGGTACCAAGGCAGAAGCGAATCTCATCGCTGAAGACGACACGTCTCCATTCGTCCCTCCATTCACGCCTGTCGCGACACCACTGGAGGCGGGCTGCACGATGTTGGGGCGTGAGCGGAAGACGGCCTAACGGTGTGCGGGACCGTAGCCCAGCTTCATGGAGACGGTTGCGAATGGTCCTCGCCGATACCCCAGGAGCAACAGTGTCCCTAATTTGCTGGGAAGTGGCGGTGGGGTCCCCTACGGCACTGCGTAGGATCCTACGGTCTTGGCGTGCATCCGTGCGTCGCTGCGGTCCGGTCCCAGGTCGACGGGCACGTGCTCCTTCCGCCGACCACTGGCGACAACATCGATGTACTGTGGAGACCTCACGCCCCACGTGTTGAGCAATTCGGCGGTACGTCCACCCGGCCTCCCGCATGCCCACTATACGCCCTCGCTCAAAGTCCGTCAACTGCACATACGGTTCACGTCCACGCTGTCGCGGCATGCTACCAGTGTTAAAGACTGCGATGGAGCTCCGTATGCCACGGCAAACTGGCTGACACTGACGGCGGCGGTGCACAAATGCTGCGCAGCTAGCGCCATTCGACGGCCAACACCGCGGTTCCTGGTGTGTCCGCTGTGCCGTGCGTGTGATCATTGCTTGTACAGCCCTCTCGCAGTGTCCGGAGCAAGTATGGTGGGCCTGACACACCGGTGTCAATGTGTTCTTTTTTCCATTTCCAGGAGTGTATATACGCTATCCGGCACGACTCCCACACAGATAAAACTTGAACTTGTAAAGGCTTCCAAAATTCACGCCACAACTTTTCTCATGAAGGAATTAGTTTTAGATAATGAAAGAGAGAGAGAGAGACAGAGAGAGAGAGAGAGGGAATATGAGTGGGGGGGGGGGGGGGGGGGGAAAGGGGAGGGGTAGCCTCTGCAACTTTTGAGTCGAATGGGGAGGGGGATTACTCGGATCGCGTAATCAGTGGAACATTGCCCGCGAGAGGAAGTGCTCTGGGTTCGAATACGGGGCCAGTACTCAGTTTCAACTTGAACATACACAATCAAGTCTCAATAAATCACCGCTGGGGATATTAGACGATATCTTAATCGTAAATGAAGCTTTATCCAGCATTTGCACGAGGTTACAAAAACGAGCTCCTATCCACGGAAATTTTAATTCAAATCTGCACTCCCCTAAGACAGATTTCGCCTGCTTCCCTGGAACACTCAAGGCCGGATATTATCGTTAGCCAGGTTTCTGACAACAAAACTCTTCTGGCTGAAAATATGAACCGAATAGTGGTCTTATTCAAGGTATCGGACGTCAAATCTATGAACGCCACATTCTAAGAGGTGAAGAAATTTTATTTCTTAATGATAAGGCTGAAGTTAGGAGACAAATGTAATTTAAAAAAGCATTCTTCATCCGAAAGATTCTACGGATGTGTAAAATGTGTTCAAAATCGAGAAAAAATAGTTGAACACTATGTATGTGAATTTACCCAGGACTGCGTAACGTACGTTACTGATGGTACGTGGAACAGCACCATATAAGACGAAGAAAATGGAATATGAGGTCGAAACTATCGAAATATAACTGACTTAAAAATGTAAAGCCTAGTCGGTGCTCATGTTAATGGACGTCGTAATAGGAGGGTGTCTTGTATTTGGCTAAGCAATAGTAAACATCGATGTTTACTCAACACTAAGAGACACAGCCGCAAAATAAGACATAACTGCATCCGCATTGAGGAGAGTTTTACAGTAAATTCTATTGTGAACTTAGTAGTACTACATTAATCAGCGACAACATTATGACCAACAACCTACTATCGACATAAACCCGTCCAGCGATAGCAGCGTCACCTGACGAGGAATGACTGCCGGTCAGACACACGCACGGTGCATGCAGTATCAGTGCTGTCCGTTTGTATAATGGGGAAGGCGCGTGATCTATCTGAGTCTGACCCAGGGCAGATTGTGACGGCCTGGGGTGCACGGCACTAGCATGCCGGAAACTGCACGACTTGTCTGGTGTTCGAGGAGTGCTGTGGTAGTGTCTTCAACAAGTGGCGAAACAACGGTGAAAGCAAGTCCAGACGTCGTGGGGTTGGGCGCCAGCCCATCGTTACGGATGTCGCACGTCGTAGGCTGGACAGGTTGGTAAAACTGTGGCGGGAGTAACATCGGACTTTATGCTGGGCAGACTACAGGTGTGTCTGAACACACGGTGCACCGAACACTCCTAACGACAGGCTTCCGCATCCGACGCCCGATGCAAAATGAAAAAATGGTTCAAATGGCTCTGAGCACTATGGACTTAACATCTACGGTCATCAGTCCCCTAGAACTTAGAACTACTTAAACCCAACTAACCTAAGGACATCACACAACACCCAGTCAGATGCAAAATGATTCAAATGGCTCTAACCACTATGGGACTTAACATCTGAGGTCATGAGTCCCTAAACTTAGAACTACTTAACCTAAGGACATCACAAACATCCATGACGGAGGCAGGATTCGAACCTGCGACCGTAGCAGCAGTGCGGTTCCGGACTGAAGCGCCTAGAACCGCTCGGCCACAGCGGCCGGCCGCCCCATTCATGTGCCAGAGATAACACCATGACAACGGCAACTACGACTGAAACGGGCACGTGACCATCGGAACTGAACGCTGGCACAGTGGCAGAGCAGTGCGTGGTGTAATGAATTCCGATACATTCTTTATCGTGCCGATGGGAGGGCGCGAATTGGTCGTTATGCAGGGCAACAGCTCCTTGACACGTGTACTGTGGGACGGAGACGAACTGGCGGCGGCTCCATTATGCTCTGGCGAGCATTCAGGTGAGCATCCATGGATCCAGTGGCGCTCGTGCAAGGCACCATGACGGCGAAGGAGTATCGTACACTGGTTGCAGACCACGTACACCCCTTCACGACGACCATGTTTCCCATCGGAAGTGGGATTTTTCAACAAGATAATGCCTCGTGTCACAAGGCCAGGAGTATGATGGAGTGGTTCGAGGAACAAAGTGGTGAGTTCCAGTTGATCTGATGGCCTCCAACTCGCCAGACCTGAACCCGATCGGACACATCTCGGATGTGACTGAACGTGGCGTCAGAGCTCATCGTCCTCCTCCCCGGAATTTACTAGAATTAGGTGACCAGTGTGTGCAGAAGTGGCGCCAGCGACCTACCAAGGTCTCATTGCTTTCTTGTCACGACGCGTTGCCGCGGTTACCCGTGTTGACATACCGGCTATTAGATAGGTGCTCATAATGTTCTGGCGGAACAGTGTATATTAACTACAACAACAAATTAGTCAGCATTTCATGGGCATAATCATCGGAAGAAACAACGTAACCCACTGTATAAAGGCAAAGACAGTGTTGTCCATAAAATGGCATTTACAAGCCAAATTATTGTTCCCTTTTTGTTTACATTTCCTAGTGTTGCACTGCTTTTTTCTAGAGTAATGGCGAACTCGCTCCGCTACCCAATAGCAAGCGGCGAGCAAAAAAAGAAGAAAAATACGGGAGGGAATTAAATGTGTCCGCACATACACATACAGACGCACACACATGTATAAGCGCACTCGTGCGTGGTAGCCAGTCACAACGGCGAAATAAAAACACAACGCAGGCTTTAAGCCGCGTGAGTGATTCGCCGCGTGTTTACCGAGCAGCCGGCTGGCGCGGGTAGGGTCCCGACTGAAACTCATCATTTCCGTGGTTTTAGCTCAATATTGAAACGCGTAAGATTTGTTCCACGCGATGCTGCAAAGTCTCAATATGAAACCGAAGCGAGAAAATCCTGCACAGGATGAGAACGGAGAGAAAACAGGACGCAGAGAGAGAGAGAGAGAGAGAGAGAGAGAGAGAAAGAGAGAGAGAAAAACTGCATTTGTGAACGAGGACGCCGCCGCGACAGTATAAGCGTAAGATGCAACGTGCTTATCAGACCGAGGCGTGAGTACATTAGATTGGAAACTCGGATCTCATATCCGAATATTTTCGAACATGAAAGCAATACAGACAACGACTGAGAGAAAGAGACAGACGATGTAATTAAAAAGAAAATCTAAATATCGTCTCTGCAAGAGACGAGGGGAAAATACAGCCATTCCTCTTCGTTTTCTATTTGCAATGCTGTTTCTCTTTTAAATAAAAATCTGTAGTATTTGTCTTTTAGAATTGAAATTCAGTTGTAAAAGACGAGTACTAGCCACTATTATCCACAACACAAACAGGAAAAAGGAAAACGCTTAACAGGTTATTTAGGACTTGAATAGGTTCATTTTTACATCGCTGGAGTTTGCTTGTATCATTCATTTTTGTGTTACTAATCAAGAGTCTTCAATAATTTCATATTTATTTATTATGTAACTAATGCACTGACATCAAGGCAACTTTTATCTTCCGAACGTCTGTATTGTGTCTGTTTTCTGTCTTCACCTGCAGGGTTTGGTCACAAGATAACCCAGTACTATGAGAGTCATACTGTAAGCCATGAAAACGATGGTATATCGTGCGATCATGTGACATAATCGCAATCGCAGTAAATACATCCGACAGCCCGCGGCAGACAGTACCGAAACCTCAGTACATGCGACTACGACCTCTTTCCACAACTGACGTAATCACTGCGTACGAGACTCTTTGCAACAGGGTGAATATCCTCAGACCATTTAGGCGACACGTGACACACACCGATGGCAATGCCAATGGCATTCAGAGTCTTCCCCATCATTGGCAACGCCGTGTGGATGCCCTGCGGGTACTGTTTTAAAGGACAGTAGCCGCGCGGGATTAGCCGAGCGGTCTCAGGCGCTGCAGTCATGGACTGCGGCTGGTCCCGGCGGAGGTTCGAGTTCTCCCTCGGGCATGGGTGTGTGTGTTTGTCCTTAGGATAATTTAGGTTAAGTAGTGTGTAAGCTTAGGGACTGATGACCTTAGCAGTTAAGTCCCATAATATTTCACATTTGAAAGGACAGTAGTTGATTTTCATTCAGTCTTGTTCCACTTGTACGCGTGCACAATAAATTTACACAGAGTTCCAACGCGTGTGTTTCATTTAAACCTTTTCTGTGACCTCTTGCACTGGACCCATGTTTTATGTTGCATTCATATACACATTGTCTTACCGGTCCGTACATCGTGGAATGTTGTTGAATTAACGCAGTGTATACGGAAGTTACAATGACATGGAATGAATCTCGTATAATTTTCATTTGTTCTATTTTCAGTTCTCGTTTTGCAATATTTCTTCTTTTTTTCACTTCGTTTATTCCTCTTTACCACCGCCTAGAGCCGTAATTTTCTGTTTCCTTCACGCAGACTTTAAATGTCATATCATATTTGTCAGTGACATTTTATTTTGTATTGTGTATTCTTGTATCCCTAAATTTATTAAATGTATTTTTAAAATTATTTTATAAACAACTACCACATCATCAAAAACACCTCGCAGTACTAAAAGACACATACTGTCTCCATATACCTGTCAGAAGTTATAACTTGGTGGAAAAATATCGACCTAATAATTCATGTTGCACTATTTTCAAATAATACTCCCGTTTCCACGTCACACAGAGACTCTTGATGTGGCCTGATGATGATTTTCACAATTCGAATGTCGATTGTTCTGAGAGTTGAAGTACCCACATACTCGTACGTATGCCAATCATGCTTCACTAGAAAAAAAGAGCATTTCAGGATCAACCTCTTCATCGTGCAAAGGCTGCATCAACCAGCTGTAGTAACTAACGTCGAGCAAAAGTGCCTAGAGGGGTCAGTCGATGCAATACCATTGCTCTGTGAGGTTCTAGTTTAAACCTGTCCACAACACTGTGAGCTACTCACACATCCATCCGAAATGCTATCAGCGCAAGTGTCGAGGTCGTTCTTAACTCGTCTAATTTGTAAAATACTAAGGGAGCGGAGACTGTTGCACTCTCCTTTCAAAGAAGAACGCGGAAATGTCGACAGGCAATGTTATCAGAAATTCGGACGTCTATGGAAAGACGGATGTGCGAAGCATACAATGAACTTCGAGGGTCATACATCAGCGAAGGATCTTACCGAGAACGCGAGAAAATTCTGGCCCTGCGTAAAACTACTAAACAGGTCTAAGGTTTCTGTTCAGTCACTCGTCGAAGAGTCTGGCGTGGCAACGAAAGACAGCAAAAAGAAAAGCTGAAGATTTAAATTTCGCGTTTAAAAAATCATTGACGCAGGAAGGTCGTACAGACACACCATCGTTAGATCGTGGCACAGACTCTCGTACGGAGGGCACAGATATAGCCATCCATGGCACTGAGAAACAGCTGAAAGAGTTCAAACCAAGTACATCACCAATTCTGGATGTTATGCCAGTTCCGGTTTACACAGAGTACTCTTCGGCATTGGCCCCTTACTTAGCTTGCATTTATCGTGAATCTCTCACGCAAGTGACTGCAAAACAGCGCAGGTGATTCCTGTCTATAAGAAGGATGAAGAAGCGGACCTGCAAAACTACAGATCAAAATCCTTAACACCAGTTTGCTGAAGAATTTTTTAGCGTATTCTGAGTTCGAATGTAATAAATTTCGTTGAGAGAAATAAGCTCCTATTAACAAACAAACACGGATTTAGAAAGCATACTCGTGCGAAAGTCAACTTGCCCTCTTCTAGCTCCATCTCCTGTGAACCACGGACGAAGGGGAACTTGTAGATTCCATATTCATAGATTTCCTGAAAGCGTTTGACACAGTGCCACACTGAAGATTATTTACGAAGGCCTGAGCATACGGAATAGGTTTACTTATTTGTGAGTGGCTGGAAGCCTTCTTAAGCAATAAAGCCCAGTACTAGATACATAAACGATCTGACGGATAGGATAAGGAGCAATCTGCGACTGTTTGCTACTGGCGCTGTCCTGTACGGGAGAGTGTCGTCATTGACTGACTTGTAGGACAGTTGTTCCCAATCAATCTGAGACTATGAACCCTAAGTACGATTACATATTAGCTAGTCCCATCTCTCCCCCTCAACATCAACGTTAACGACTAACAAAGCTTTAGAATGAAAAACATGTTTGTTTGAACGCTTATTTTTAAAATAAAATGAATGTTTAGTTTTTGTAGGTTTTTATTGATTCACGAACTAATGAGTCAAAAATACAATTGGTACTGCTTATTTTTAATCCTATTTGTTATAGACTGAAGAAATTATTTGTGCATCGCGCTTGCTTCCTACAACTCCTCACAAAAGACAACCAACTATCCACAGTGGGGTTACAAAACACGCTTCCTCTGCACCATTCTTCTCCCTAGCGATATTTGCTTTACCCACACCCTGCAACCCCATTTGAAAACAACCAGATTAAAATGTGTGCACTATACATAGGCCCACTGTTTGTAAATCACTTGACTGCTCGACTCTTTACCTCTGAACTGGCAAAAATTAGGGGACTTCGAGCTGCCAATACTTTTATATCCGATTACTGCCACTAATAATAATAATGATGATGATGATAACACAGAGAAGGAATTTTCGTGAAACATATAAGAATATGTGATGTGTATGTCACAGTTTTACTGACATAGATACATGGTGCAAAGCACAAAGTATGTGTATAGTGAGTGGTCTAAGTAGGGATGATGATGTTCATACATTCATTTCATGAGCTGTAACCACTGCATTAAGTCATGCATTAATTCTAGGATTTGAATAAAGTGTTGACAACTTGTGTAATCAGTAACAAGACCTAATAAAATGATCTTTAAAAAATAATGTAGGTTCCTGATCGAAATACAATTGAACCTAGTCACCCCTCAGAGAATTATATGTTACCCCTCAGGGGATAATTCCAGCCCCCCATCCCCCTCCCCAGGTTGGTAACAACTGCTGTAGGAGGACACAAGACGGCTTCGACAAAATTTCTACTAGATGTGATCAGTGGTAGCTTGCTCTGAACGTACTCACAGCAGGATTAAATATGGTAATACTTGCGCAAATGAGAACTAGTCCCACTAACAAGCTACGGAGAATAATAATATTAGTGATGTGCAGCTTGTCACGTCGATTGTTGTTGTTGTTGTTGTTGTGGTCTTCAGTCTAGAGACTGGTTTGATGCAGCTCTCCATGCTACTCTATCCTGTGCAAGCTTCATCTCCCAGTACCTACTACAACCTACATCCTTCTGAATCTGTTTAGTGTATTCATCTCTTCAACTCCCTCTATGATTTTTACCCTCCACGCCCTGCCCTCCAATGCTAAATTGGTGATCCCTTGATGCCTCAGAACATGTCCTACCAACCGATCCCTTCTTCTAGTCAAGTTGTGCCACAAATTTCTCTTCTCCCCAGTTCTATTCAATACCTCCTCAACAGATATGTGATCTACGCATCTAACCTTCAGCATTCTTCTGTAGCACCACATTTCGAAAGCTTCTATTCCCTTCTTGTCTAAACTATTTATCGTCCACGTTTCACTTCCATACATGGCTACACTCCGTACAAATACTTTCAGACACCACTTCCTGACACTTAAATCTGTACTCGATGTTAACGAACTTCTCTTCTTCAGAAACGCTTTCTTTGCCATTGCCAGTCTACATTTTATATCCTCTCTACTTCGACCATTATCAGTTATTTTGCTTCCCAAATAGCAAAACTTATTTACTCGTCGATTAAATTAGGCGTAACGTTGCAAAGCGACATGAAATGAAACGAGAATGTAAGGTCGGAAGTAAGTAAGGCTTCGTTTTATTGGGAGAATTGTAGGAAAATGTGCCTCATCTACAAAGAGTTGCGCGAATAGAACACTTGCACGACCTGTTCTCGAATTTTGCTCGAGTGTTTGGGATCCCCATCAGGAAGACTTCGAAAAAATTCAGGGGGGTGCTGCTAGATTTGTTACCGATTGGTTTGGTCAACAGGCGAGTATTACGCAGATGCTCCTTGAACTCAAGTGAGAAACCGTGGCGGAAAGACGACTTTTGCGAAACACTATTGAGAAAATTTAGAGAACCAGCATTTGCGGTTCACTGAAGGACGATTCTAACGCCACCAAAGCACAATTCAAGTGAAGGCTGCGAAGACAAGACAAGAGAAATTATGGCTCGTTCGCAGGCTAGTAACAGTCGTTTCTCCCTCGCTCCTTTTGCGAGTGGAACGGGAAAGGAAATGACTAGCTATGGTACAAGGTACTATGTATGTAAATATAGATGTAAACGTGTTTATTGGGTGCAGCCGGTATGCCACAGGTTTCCGAGCAGTGGACGTCAGCACCATGTAGTGATCGCAGTCTGTGGCCTATGGAAGCATCGGTTCACTCTTAGTGCCCTGCACATCGATTTGTAAAATTTCGTCACTCTGTTTAAATTCATTAATTTTATAATCTTTTCCATATTTAACTACTAATGACCTACACCCCGTTTCTGTATTTGGTGTAAGTTTGATTCTCTCAAACGTCATCTGAAATAGAATATTTCCTGTAATTTTTTTCAGGAAGTTATTTATTCAAGCGATATTATACAGCGTTATCACTTTCAGGCAGTATTTGCCATTAATTTGCTGGCACAAGTAAGACAGTTTTCCGCACTAATTTCCAGAATATCAGCAACAGGTTTCAATTTTTCTTATTTCTTCCTGTAATGTTTAAAAACTAACTGTTTCGTTCGAGAGAGTGATTGGTGATGGACATGGAGCAAAGCGTCTAGAGAAGTGGTAAGGCACTGGACCCGTGTTCTGGAGAACGGCCGTTCAAATACCAGTTCGGCCGTCCAGATCTAAAGTATATCATCCGTGATTTTCCTAAATCGCTCAGCGCGAATGCCGGGATTGTTCCTTTCAAAGGGCACGGCTGATTTCCTTCTCCAGTCTGAGTTTGTGCTCCACCTCTATTGACCTCGTCACCGACGGTACGTTAAATCCTAACCCCCTTTCTTTTCCTTTAGTTGTTGGACTGTTTCCATTATTATTATTATTATTATTATTATTAGTCGTAAAGCTCCCAGTGTGGAAGAAGCTAAGTAAACATGGTTCATTTTCCATTCTTCTTGTTCTTCTAGTTATTTTTATTTGCCCACCAGTTTTTCATTGATTGCGAGAAATTAGCTATTCTTTCTTCGCTTCATATTGTTCCGGTTCTTCGGGCTTTTGTCTCTGGTTTAGCCTTCCATTTTTCTACTTTTATTCTAAAATTGTTTCTTACGTATATTTCTTCTTCGATGATTTTGGCTAATTCCAAGTCTTTTTAACATTTTTAATCCATTCTCTTCCGTTAGCGAGGGAATCTACGTTTTTTACTATTCTTTTTGCTAGTCTGTGCTCGGGAAGCATTGTTTTCTGGCCCCAGAATTTGAGGCGTATGTTAGAATATTCGTCAATTTTGGACGTTTTCTGTAGTCTATATCCTCCATCTTGGTCCCAAAATTTTCCTCATTATTTTTCTTTCTTCGTTCTTTGGATTTTCTGTATTAGTTTTCCTGTTTAGTGCCAAGGTTTCGTTGGCATATGACATTCATGTATAATTACTGTTTTGTAAGGTAAAATTTTGGCATTTAAAGATAAGCATTTTCTATTACAGAGGATTTGCACTAATCCTAACCTTTACGAGCTTTTAGCATTCTTTCTTGTCGTGCATATTTTTAAGAGATAATCTCTCATACATATTTAAAGTGTGATACTCTGTTAATTTCTCCATATTTGATTTGTAATTTGAAAATTTCTAAATTTGTTGTTGCAAACACCATCTTTTCAAATGATATCTGCAGGCCGACTTTCTCTGCGCATTCTTTTAGAGTTTCTATCTGCTTTATAGCCATCTCACAAGAATTTGCCATTATTGCGAGATCGTCCGCAAAGAGCAAGTAAGGGATTCGTAGGTTATTTATTTTTGTTTTTGTTGCTAATAAAATTACACTAGTGGCCACTAAAATTGCTATACCACGAAGATGACGTGCTACAGACGCGAAATTTAACCGACAGGAAGAAGATGATGTGATATGCAAATGATTAGCTTTTCAGAGCATTCACACAAGGTTAGCGCCGGTGGCGACACCTACAACGTGCTGACATGAGGAAAGTTTCCAACCGATTTCTCATACACACACAGCAGTTGACCGGCGTTGCCTGGTGAAACGCTGTTGTGATTCCTCGTGTAAGGAGGAGAAATGCGTACCATCACGTTTCCGACTTTGATAAAGGTCGGATTGTAGCCTATCGCTATTGCGGTTTATCGTATCGCTACATTGCTGCTCGCGTTGGTCGAGATCCAATGACTGTTAGCAGAATATGGAATCGGTGGGCTCAGGAGGGTAATATGGAACACTGTGCTGGATCCCAATGGCCTCGTATCACTAGCAGTCGACATGACAGGCATCTTATCCGCATGGCTGTAACGGATCGTGAAGCCACGTCTCGATCCCTGAGTCAACAGATGGGGACGTTTGCAAGACAACAACCATCTGCACGAACTGTTCGACGACGTTTGCAGCAGCATGGATTATCAGCTCGGAGACCATGGCTGCGGTTACCCTTGACGCTGCATCACATGCAGGAGCGCCTCCGATGGTGTACTTAGCGACGAACCTGGGAGCACGAATGGCAGAACGTCATTTTTTCGAATGAATCCAGGTTCTGTTTACAGCATCATGATGATCGCATCCGTGTTTGGCGACATCGCGGTGAACGCACATTGGAAGCGTGTATTCGTCATCGCCATACTGAGCCGGCCGGTGTGGCCGTGCGGTTAAAGGCGCTTCAGTCTGGAACCGCGTGACCGCTACGGTCGCAGATTCGAATCCTGCTTCGGGCATGGATGTGTGTGATGTCCTTAGGTTAGTTAGGTTTAAGTAGTTCTAAGTTCTAGGGGACTGATGACCACAGAAGTTAAGTCCCATAGTACTCAGAGCCATTCCAATCGCCATACTGGCGTATCACCGTGAGTGATGGTATGGGGTGCCATTGGTTACACGTCTCGGTCACCTCATGTTCGCACTGACGGCACTTTGAACACTGGACGTTACATTTCAGATGTGTTACGACCCGTGGCTCTACCCTTCATTCGATTCCTGCGAAACCCTACACTCAGCAGGATAATGCACGACCGCATGTTGCAGGTCCTGTACGGGCCTTTCTGGATACAGAAAATGTTCGACTGCTGCCCTGGCCAGCACATTCTCCAGATCTCTCACCAACTGAAAATGTCTGGTCAATGGTGGCCGAGCAACTGGCTCGTCACAATACGCTAGTCACTACTCTTGATGAACTGTGGTATCGTGATGAAGCTGCGTGGGCAGCTGTACCTGTTCACACCATCCAAGCTCTGTTTGACTCAATGCCCAGGCGTATCAAGGCTGTTATTACGGCCAGAGGTGGTTGTTCTGGGTACTGATTTCTCAGGATCTATGCACCCAAATTGCGTGAAAATGTGATCACATGTCAGTTCTAGTATAATATATTTGTCCAATGAATACCCGTTTATCATCTGTATTTCTTCTTGGTGCAGCAATTTTAATGGCCAGTTGTGTAGTTTCCAGAAATTTTCTTCTTAAACTTTCTTTGCCCATTCTTCCATGACTTTGTATAGAACTACACTGAATAACAAAGGCAATAACCCATCACCTTGTCTAACCCCAGTTTTTGTCTCGAATGGTTTGGAAATTTTTCCCATAAATTTCACTTCTGCTCATGTATTTGTTAATGTCTGCTGAATGATTTTCTGTATTTTCCGATCCAGTCCTTTTTATTCAAGAATCCTCAATAGTGTGGGTCTGTGGATTGAATCATAGGCCTTTCTGAAGTTGAAAAAGACATATACTGTAGGACTGCCTCGCATCTTCCTGATTCTTGTGATTAATTTTAGATTTAAAATTTGCTCTGGGCACGATCTGTTTGGCCTGAAACCAGTTTATTATTATTATTACTATTAAATTCATTGCTACTATTATTAATTATTCTTCCACATCATCCAATCTATTATAAATTTCAATAATCTCATTGAAATTATATGCCATATTCTCTGTATAATAAATTAAATGCAATGCCTGTTGAATGTAAGATGGTGCTTAATGACTTTGATACCTCCGTGAGGGAAGAACAGCTCCAAAAATGTTCAAATGCGTGTGTTGTCTTATGGGACTTTACTGCTAAGGTCATCAGTCCCTAAGCTCACACAGTACTTAACCTAAATCATCCTAAGGACAAACACACACATCCATGCCCGAGGGAGGACTCGAACCTCCGCCGGGACCAGCTGCACAGTCCATAACTGCAGCGCCCTAGACTGCTCGGCTAATCCCGCGTGGCAAGAACAGCTCCATTTCAAAAGACATTAAATAAAAAACTGGTATCTGAACGGGGTTTTTAGATTTTCATAAACAATTCATTTTTAAATTCACCCTCAAAGTACACTGAGGTGACAAAAGTCATAGGACGCCTCCTAATGTCGTGTGGGAGTTCCTTTTGTCCGGCGTAGTGCAGCATCTCGACGTGGCATGGAGTCAACAAGTCGGAGGGAACTTCCCTGCATAAATATTGACCTATGCTGCCGCTATGGGCGTCCATAATTGCGAAAGTGTTGCCGGTGCAGGATTTTGTGGATGAAGAAACCTCTCGATTAAGTCCCGAAAATTTTCGACAGGATTCATGTCGGGCGATCTGGGTGGCCAAATCATTCGCTCGAATTGTCCAGAATGTTCTTCAAACCAATCGCAAACAATTGTGGTCCGGTGACATTGTCGTCCATAAAAATTCCATCGTTGTTTGGGAAGACGACGTCCATGCCTGGCTGCAAATAGTCTTCAAATAGCCGAACATCCAAACCACGCAGTCAGTCCCAAGTAAACACAGCCCACACCATAACGCAGCCACCACCGGCTTGCACAGTGCCCTGTTGACAACCTGGGTCCATGGCTTCGAGAGGTCTGCGTCACATTCGATCCCTACCATCAGTCTTTCTACCTGAAATCGTGACTTATCTGACCAGGCCACGGTTTTCCACTCGTATAGGATCCAACCGATATGGTCAGGAGGCCAGGTGACGATATGCTGATAGCGAAGGCACTCACCGCACTGTCCTAACGGACGTCGTACGTCCCACATTGATTTCGGCGGTTATCTACGAAGTACTGCTTGTCTGTTACCACTGACAATTCTACGCAGACGGCGTGCGGTCACAATCGCGTGAGAAACCTTTGCACATGAATCATCAGAGTACAAATGACACTTCCACCAGCGCACTGCACTATAACATCTTATGTACGCTGTATTACCGCCATCTGTAGATGTGCACATCGCTATCCCACGACTTTCGCCACCTCAGTGTACTTCCCTCTACTATGTAGTATTTTCAGCATGTAACCAATGACTTTCTAGAAACAGCAGCTGAACGAAAGCGATATACATACTTCACTCGTACATACTCGTAAATTAAACCCAGTCAGCGTTTATAAACTGCGGTCCACAACAAATAAATATTATTATTCACCTTTTCGGTGAATGACAAACATGTAAGACATGTAGCTAACTATTCGCAAGATGAATGAACTTGAAAACCTATCACTATGAAAGTTTAAAGAAGAAAAATGGTGTACGTATTCAATTATTATTTGTTACTGCGTCCGTAATGTAACGTGATTTCAAGAAATAAAACTAGAAAATTTCTGCAGCTATGCTATTTATGAAGTAATTAAAGTATGCTGATACAATAGCTCCATATTTATCAGTTATATATAACCGCTTGCTCACAGAAAGATCCGTACCTAAACATCGGAAAATTGCTCAAGTCACACCAATCCCGAAAAAGGGAAATAGGAGTAATCCGCTGAATTGCAGGCCCATATCACTAACGACGATTTGCAGTAGCGTTTTGAAACGTATTCTGTGTTCAAACATTATGAAGTACTTCGAAGAAAACGATTTATTGACAGTTAGCACGTATTCAAAAAATATCGTTCTTGTGAAACACTACTACTTCTTTATACTCATGAAGTAATGAGTAATGTCGACAAGGCATGTCAAATTCATTACATATTTTTAGATTTCCAGAAGGCTTTCGACACCGTTCCTCACACGCATCTTCTAACCAAACTGCGTGCCTACGGAGTATCGCCTGAGTTGTGTGACTGGATTCGTGATTTTCTGTCAGAAAGGTCACAGTTCGTAGCAACTGACAGAAAATCATCGAGTAAAACAGAAGTAATATCCGGCATTCCCCAAGGAAGTGTTATAGACCCTCTGTTGTTCCTGATCTATATTAACGACATAGGAGACAATCTCAGTAACCGTCTTAGATTGTTTGCAGATGAGGCTGTTATTTACCGTCTTGTAAAGTCATCAGATGACCAAAATGAATCGCAAAATGATCTGGTGAGATATCTTTAAGATGCGAAAAGTGGCAATTGAGCCTGAGTAAGGAAAAGTGTGAAGTTATTCACGTGAGTATTAAAAGAAATCCACCAAATTTCGATTAGGCGATAAGTCACACAAATCTTAAGGCTGTAAATTCAGCTAAATACTTAGGAATTACAATTACAAATAACCTAAATTGGAATGATCGCATAGATAATGTTGTGGGTAGAGCAAACCAAAGACTGCTATTCATTGGCAGAACACTTAGAAGGTGCAACAGGTCTACCAAAGAGACTGCTTACACTTCGCTTCTCCGCCCTATTCTGGAGTGTTGCTGTGCGGTGTGGGATCCGCATCAGGTCTGACTGACGGATGACACTGAAAAAGTCCAAAGAAGGGCAGCTCGTTTTGTATTATCGCGAAATAGGGGAGATAGTGCCACAGACATGATAGGTGAATTGGAGTGGCAATCATTAAAACAAAGGCGTTTTTCGTGGCGACGGGATCTTCTCATGAAATTTCATTCACAAATTGCCTCCTTCGATTGCGAAAACATTCTGTTGGCACCCACCTACATAGGCACAAATGATCATCACGATAAAATAAGGGAAATCAGGAACTTCCTGCCAGATTAAAACTGTGTGCCAGACCGGGAATCGAACTCGAGTCTCTGTCCGGCACACAGTTTTAATCTGCCAGGAAGTTTCATATCAGCGTACACTCCGCTGCAGAGCGAAAATCTCATTCTGGAAGAGAAATAAGGGTTCGCACAGAAAAATTTAAGTGCTTGTTTTCACTGCGTGCGGTTCGAGAATGAAAGGGTAGAGAGACAGCTTGAAGGTGGTTCACTAAAACCTCTGCCAGACACTTTATTGTGAACAGCAGAGTAATCACGCAGATGTAGATGTAGATCTAAGGCCCTCTGCACTCCGAGCTGCGACATTTGGCGAAGACGGCATAATTTTCGTGTTCATGATAGCGATAGAAACTGCATGAGCGTCTCGAAATGAGCACGTCAGAGCGCTTGTGACGAGGTGTCGGCTGCAGTGGGACGGGATACAATACGCCAAAGTCCTCAACCCCAGCCGCGTCCAGCGCGCGGTGCCAGGGACTCCCACTAGGCGATTCCAGGCGCGGCCTCGAAGGCTGTTCTTTCAAATTAAAGCGGCTGCGTACGACAAGAAGGAAAAGGGTTTTTTATTTCGCCGACTCTGTAGAGCTCTGATAAGCAGGATGCCGTAATAAAGAATTACGAGCGACACAGGCAATTAAAAAGACCCCGCCCCTCCCACAGCGAACGCTGAAGATAATGGAGGGGCGGAGAGAACTATCTCTCCCTAATGAAACTCAGCAGCAAAAACCGCGCACAGCTTCTGTGCTCCACTGCCCATCTGAATTCTACTTCACGACAGAATAGAGGCTTATAATGCGCATCAGATTTAGGTTTGTAGTTTAATAACGGATACATTACGAGCTTAGCAATTTTTGATTACTGCAGTACTGCAACACACAGTTAGTTTGCAAGCGCATATTTAAAACTTGGTGGAGCTCCTTTCTAAAAAAAATCGTCCCAAATGTTTGGGAAGTTCAAAAAATTACCTAGTTCTTTACGCAATACACACGTTCCATATTCCATCTTCACTCCACATCTTTATCCATTCTCCAATTACATTCTTTCCTTTAGTTTGCTACTGCAGCGTCGCCCGCTGCAGCCAGTTGTCTGCCGTCCTTTGCATGTGTTGCAGAACCGTCTCTTATTGATTTTATCTACCGTTGTTCCTTTTCGTCCTAGTTCACGTCTTACATGGACACTACATTTTCTAGCTCTCAGGACGCTACCTTCAATTGCTGTTGCGACCCAAATTTCCTTGCATCCCACCTCTAATAAACCCAAGCTTCACTCGTCACAATAAAACTGTTAAACACATAAAACCACAGAATTTCAGGAAAGCGTTCTTCCAAGCTCCCTGACGAAATGTTCTTCTTATACGACACGAAATCGTTACGTTTTAAAGGTGGGGATGATTATATTCTGTTTTGCGTCACTGCATAACCCTTAGCCCCAGAGAGATGGCTCCCTGATCACGCTGATTTCAGTTTTGTGTGCTTTCTATAGGACGCTTATGTTATGGCAAAGTCCTTTCCCAAGGACAAAGACGATATCCTTCCCCATCCTTCCTCCGCCTATACCCTTTCCACCACCTCAAATATTTAAAATGTTCCACTTTTTCAAATTTAGTTTGATTTTAAAATATGATCTACATTTTTGCTTCTTCTGATAATATAGGCGGTGCAAATACAGGGTGTTCGGAAATTTCCGATAGGACTTATAGAGGGGAGTGAGTACATAATGTTTCGCATAGGAACCCATGTCCGGAAACGTCATCAAACGACCCTACAGAACATCGGACTTAAGGCCACCGGCGTCTGTAAATGTATGTATATACAGGATGATTCCGTGATGATGTTACAGTCTTTCTAGGATGATGTGGAATACATGTACTGGTACTGTTGTTGCCAAGATTGTAGGGTAGGCAACTTTGAGAGGTGGTAGTATTGACCAAAACAAGGAAAAAAAGTCTGGTAAACATATGCTCCAAAATGCACATCTTAAGAGCTATGAGCACTTGCTCAGTAGAAGAGATGAGTTACACAGCAGCGAAGATCAACGCATGTTCACAGCTCTTAAAGTACGCGTTTTAGACCCCCATGTTTACTAGACATTTTTTTCTTGTATTGTTCAATACTTCCTCCCCCCGAAATACGGAAAGCAACGACCATACAGTAGAAGAGACCTGTTTCATAGTAACGAAGACGAACAAGCGCTTATACCTCTTATGGTATGCATTTTGGAGCCTATGTTTGCAAGTCATTTTTTACTTAGTTCCGTATAAACAACTTATCTTTCAAGTTTGCCGTGATTTTTGGGATACACTGTACGTGACAGTACGAATCTTTAAAAGA
The DNA here is from genome assembly GCF_023864345.2 of Schistocerca serialis cubense. Lineage (NCBI taxonomy): Eukaryota > Metazoa > Arthropoda > Insecta > Orthoptera > Acrididae > Schistocerca > Schistocerca serialis. The sequence continues at coordinate 630,168,016 of NC_064643.1, read as the reverse complement.
CAGGGGATGAGAAATTTACTGGTTAACTTCTGATGCAACTCCCACGTCAGCTCTCAAATGCAGCACAAGCCACGTATGCCTTAGACTATTAAAAAAAAGAAACTGAGCAGCATTCGCGAATGAGAGGGAAAAGGGGATGAAACAAAATAGTAGTGGTACCCAAAGCATCCTGTGCCATACACTGTAAAGTGCATAGTATAATATGGAGGTATGCGTCAAAACCTGCCATTAACGTTTATTTCAAAATTTGCAGAATCCTCATCTGTACTGGCAGAGTGAAAACCAGCGACAGCAACGGTGGGCCGTATGCAGCATAAACAGTTTGTCCCAACGGACTATGGCTATGAATAATAAAAGTCGTGAATTATGTTCACATAATTACTGTATTTATTTTAAATAGCCTCCACCTGAATCAAAACACGGCTGAAATTATTTATAAATAGTCACCGTATTCCTTTTTTGGAGTTGCGTTTAGTTCTGCAGGACAGTTTTCTTGTATGTTCTTAATTGCGTCATAGCGGTGTTCTTTCACTGCCAGCTTCAATTTGGTCAACAACCAGAAGTCGACCGGGGCCAAATCCGGCGAATACGGTGGGTGATGCAGGACTGTGATGCATTTGCTGGCTAAAAATCTGTGCGCTATCTTCGCTTTGTGGGCTGGGGTGTTGTCATGGAGCACCAACTAGGCACCTGCCTCTCGGTCTCTGGATTGAATTCGACGAATTCTAGCCCACAAACGCTGGAGGACTTGACAAACATGACGCTGGCTCACTGATCCACTGCCATTTTGCAACAAGTGTCAGCCATGTACGAGTGCTGTTACATTCGCGGCTACAATGCCTGCTGCAGCTTTGACTTCCTGCACAGCTGTTTTCGAAACTTCAAGGGTCTTAACGCCGCTACGAACTACCACTGCAGTTTGGAGTTTCACAGACGCAGTCCTAACGGCACTGGGAGACACTGTGTACATCGCAGGCACAGTGAGCGCGGCAGATGCGAGCAACCGCGTATGCTCAATCCCTCGCTCCCAGTACCGGCCCGCAGCGGAGAGAGAAGTGAAAAGTCGTGAAGCAGTCAGTCCGCTCGAGGTATAGCCGGCTCGCAGTAGTGGCCCTAAGAACGTGGCGAGCATAAAGTGGCGGCGGCAGCGCAGGAAATCCGCCGAGCTGCGAATCCCGCCGCCAGAGCGCTCCAGCCGCGCCGTGAATAAAATATGGAGCACGCCGCTCGCGTTTCATGCATACCGGAGCGGCCATCTTCAGCCGTCCCTCGCCTGCCTTCCAGTATCCGGAAGCTGCGCTCATGCACCAGACCGCGCGGGAGCACTGTGCGGCGCGGAGATTCGCATATCTTCTCTGATCGGCTTTGCTGCTGTGGCCTCGCTATTTCGTTTCGTTTCTCAGCTTGACGGACACATTTTCCGGTTAAAAATTCTACCAAATGTAAAACCTGTTCCGCAATACGCGCTTCAGTTCTTAAAGCTGCTGAGTTTTACACTGTATACCTGCGAAATTTATACTGCATGTGTGCCTTGGCTGCTCAGTGGGAAGATGTAGAGTACAAATCGAACAGTCCGGGTTTCGTTCTCTCTTATCGCTTGTTTCACCTTCAGCAACGATTTTTTGATGTGAAAAACGCCAAACTCCTCCTTGGTTTGGGGTCCGCAACCATAGGCACCTCTGTAACATCCTGCGACTGCATAAGCCAATGCAGAGGCGGGAGAGTCAGGCACGGTCCAGCACCTTCAATAAAAGCATCACTAGTAAAGAACTACCGTGTACAAACCAACTTCGGACTGTGAAGACCTTTACTTATAGACCGAATCTAGTGAGTGAGGCTCTTTTATGTCAATCATGTCGTTTATTTAAGAGTGGAAGAGCCAATAACAGAAAAGACCGTCTGTCTGTAGTACGCAACAAACTGGCACAGAACATTTTCAGGAATATTCGTGAAAACCGGCTTTCGCAATATCTCTGCACTTGGACGTATTCTGCAGATTTCTTGGAGTGTTTTGCATGAGATCGTGATGGAACAATTAGAGTACTAAATACGATTTCAGTGTTCGTTGTGCACTAAAACTCCTTTCTGACAAAAACAAATGATTACTTCTCTCGATCTTCTTTCTTGTTAGAAGGCGGAGGAAACCTACTGGACACAGTGGCGACCAATGACGAGACATGGGTTTCTTATGCTAACGAGGAGACAGAACAGGACTCTAACGGCATTGAGTCATACCGTCTCAACTAATAATCAAAAAGAGATCGGCGAACTCTGACAGAGGGAATTGTTATGGCTAACGTAGTTTTTGGGACTCTACAGGAATGTTGAAACTTCTGGGTAGATTAAAACTGTGTGCTGTACCGAGACTCGAACTCGGAATCTTTGCCTTTGGCGGGCAAGTGCTCTACCAACTGAGCTACCCAAGCACGACTCACAACTGCCCCTCCCCGCCCCCTCCTTGCTCCTCACAGCTGCACTTCCGCCAGTACCTCCTGGAAGAAAGGATATTGCAGAGACATGGCTTAGGCACACACTGACAAAAAAAAGAGGGGTGTTTACAGAATGAAATTTTCACTCTGCAGCGGAATGTGCACTACATCAAAGTCCCACTTGCCCACGAAAGGCAAGGGTCCCGAGTTAGAGACTCGGTTCGACACACAGTTTCATCTTCCAGTGCACACTCCGCTGTAGAGTGATAATTCCACTCTAAATCAATATTGTTTCTGGAATGTGGAATACTAATCAACTCTGAAGTCTACTGTGGGACATTCTGCCCAGCAAACGCAAACATTGTTGCTGTCAGCTCAAGCAGGACGTTTTTGGACAACCGCCCAACAGCTCAGAATCAGCTGCAGGCAATACCCACAAGTTCATGCACATGAGGCGGATTCGCTGTCAATATACTTTATCCCCGATGAAGCACTTCAGGATACTGTCACGGGATGACAGCAGAATTTTATGCGCGGGGAACTTGTCAACTGTTTAAGACGTTTGATAAGTGCTCCAGTCCACACAGTGATTATGCAAAATGTGGTATTTTAAGAATTTTCTAATAACTATACAGGGCTATTACAAATGATTGAAGCGATTTCATAAATTCACTGTAGCTCCATTCATTGACATATGGTCACGACACACTACAGATACGTAGAAAAACTCATAAAGTTTTGTTCGGCTGAAGCCGCACTTCAGGTTTCTGCCGACAGAGCGCTCGAGAGGGCAGTGAGACAAAATGGCGACAGGAGCCGAGAAAGCGTATGTCGTGCTTGAAATGCACTCACATCAGTCAGTCATAACAGTGCAACGACACTTCAGGACGAAGTTCAACAAAGATCCACCAACTGCTAACTCCATTCGGCGATGGTATGCGCAGTTTAAAGCTTCTGGATGCCTCTGTAAGGGGAAATCAACGGGTCGGCCTGCAGTGTGCGAAGAAACGGTTGAACGCGTGCGGGCAAGTTTCACGCGTAGCCCGCGGAAGTCGACGAATAAAGCAAGCAGGGAGCTAAACGTACCACAGCCGACGGTTTGGAAAATCTTACGGAAAAGGCTAAAGCAGAAGCCTTACCGTTTACAATTGCTACAAGCCCTGACACCCGATGACAAAGTCAAACGCTTTGAATTTTCGGCGCGGTTGCAACAGCTCATGGAAGAGGATGCGTTCAGTGCGAAACTTGTTTTCAGTGATGAAGCAACATTTTTTCTTAATGGTGAAGTGAACAGACACAATGTGCGAATCTGGGCGGTAGAGAATCCTCACGCATTCGTGCAGCAAATTCGCAATTCACCAAAAGTTAACGTGTTTTGTGCAATCTCACGGTTTAAAGTTTACGGCCCCCTTTTCTTCTGCGAAAAAAACGTTACAAGACACGTGTATCTGGACATGCTGGAAAATTGGCTCATGCCACAACTGGAGACCGACAGCGCCGACTTCATCTTTCAACAGGATGGTGCTCCACCGCACTTCCATCATGATGTTCGGCATTTCTTAAACAGGAGATTGGAAAACCGATGGATCGTTCGTGGTGGAGATCATGATCAGCAATTCATGTCATGGCCTCCACGCTCTCCCGACTTAACCCCATGCGATTTCTTTCTGTGGGGTTATGTGAAAGATTCAGTGTTTAAACCTCCTCTACCAAGAACGTGCCAGAACTGCGAGCTCGCATCAACGATGCTTTCGAACTCATTGATGGGGACTTGCTGCGCCGAGTGTGGGAGGAACTTGATCATCGGCTTGATGTCTGCCGAATCACTAAAGGGGCACATATCGAACATTTGTGAATGCCTAAAAAAACTTTTTGAGTTTTTGTATGTGTGTGCAAAGCATTGTGAAAATATCTGAAATAATAAAGTTATTGTAGAGCTGTGAAATCGCTTCAATCATTTGTAATAACCCTGTACTTTCACTATTCCAGTGTTACTAATGGAAGTTATTTTCCATATACCGCTGATATCCTTGACAGATCTATAATAAAGGTTGTCTCTCTCTATGACTGCGGCATGTACCGAGATACAGGAGATCGCTAAAAAGCTAACACTTTTTAATCAGACACTCTCAGGATAAGAAACACTTACGATAGCTAGATACCTGTAAAGACACCAAGTAAAAAGAAAAAGAAAAAAAGGCCCACGTTCTCAGCATGAGACACTTTCATACTCTCTTGGAGTCCGTTTGACGACGCGTTGCCCATCACCAGGGCTGCTATGCGGGTACCTCCAGTCCAGCAACGTGTATCGCTAGTGTACATCATGAGCGTAGATTTATCGATTGTTGAATAGTTTCCATCATCTGAGTCTCTAGCTAGACGGTTGTTCTCCCGACGCGCTCAGTATGTTGGCATTCTGTATGTACTCGTTTGGTAAGCTCCTAAGACATGATGGCGGAAACTCAATATTTTACAGTGATCGTCATAACTGGAGCATAAAGCTAACAACAGTTTTCGTATTGCATTGAGATCAATTCAGCTCTTTCACCCTAACTAACAGCGTGTGCAATTTAATTTTCCACGAAGATAAACTAAACTTCTGATGATGACAATGTGATGCCGAAATACGATACGTGTTTAGCTGAAAAGGAAACAAGTTTCCCCACAGCAAGACAGAACATCTACGACTGTGTGTGTTGGGACTGACTCCCAGTTGGTCTTGCTGTGATGACAGAGTATCTAAGACATCTGCTGACTTGCAGCCAGTATGTTATACTCTCAGAGTACAACAAGAGTCAATAGCATGCCAACGTCGATATTTTTGCGAATTGGTAGCGACAACCGCGATGGATGTGGGCGTAAGGCAGTTCATCTACCGACAATATCCTGAAAGATAGTTCTTTAGAAGATATGAAAACTTCAGAGCTTTATCATACATGCAGGATTTTGTTTGTCCGAGATTGTGTCTTAGAGGCGGAAGTAACTGGCTTCCTCTTTGCACAGCTTCTTCAAAAAATTTGGCTTTTTGGACTGATTAGAATTGTTGGACTGTTTTATGGGATAAAGTCTTTCAAGATGTTCATTAGCCCAACGTTTTTTTCCAATTTCTTTAAAAGTTCTCTTTTGCATATAATTTAGAACTGATGTATTTCTTAGCTGATAATGGTTTGCGCGCATTTGTGTACAAAGGAATTACTTCATCTATTTCAAAGCACGCATAGATACACATTTCGAAATCTACTACACTGAGTATAACAATAGCCCTCCAGGCAATATCTTGAAAATTCCATGGCATTTTCATTATTTTGAGCATGCTGTGTACCTGTCAAAGGGTTAGGAAGAGGATACTTCCGGAAAACTACAAAACAGAGTGGCAGCTACCTTACAATGCGTAGGATCACTTCACCATGTAGACAGCTTCCACCTGTCGTCGCACCGCCACGACAGTCCAGCACGGCTTACCTGGAACATAAAAGAAGGGTTTTCCTTCAGTATTGAAAAATGTGTTTCTACTTGGAGCATATAAAAAAGTGAACAAATCATTAGTTATTATACCGTATCTATGGACAAGAACAAGAAAGTGCTGCGTGAATTATTAATGATAATTCGAAAGAATTAAACGTACCCAACTACAAGCTGCCTTTCAAAAACGAGTCTTACTGTAGGTGTAGGTGTGTAGGAGTGTGTGTGTGTGTGTGTGTGTGTGTGTGTGTGTGTGTGTGTGTGTGTGAGAGAGAGAGAGAGAGAGAGAGAGAGAGAGAGAGAGAGAGATGGTGGCACTTACGATCGATACCTTAACTCGACTCAGATGACTCAGCTAGAAATATTTTGAGAAATGAAAGAGTCTAGTTGTCAATTCTGAGCCATTCTAGATCGTCCTTACGTTATCACACGTGGCGCCGGTCCATTAACTGTAAATATTTTGAGGAATGAAAGGATCGACTGATGAATACTGCCACAGTACATTTTTTCTAAAATTTTACACTGTCTTGAAATTTCAGCTGTGCACTTTAAATTTTGTCATCCAAATTCGGGCGTTTAAGAAAAAAATCTTTTCTGTTTGAAAACACCACACAGGGGTTTCAAAATGCCCTTGTCGCTCACCTTGTCAAATGGTTCAAATGTCTCTGAGCACTATGGGGCTTAACATCTGAGGTCATCTGAGCCCTAGAACTTAGAACTACTTAAACCTAACTAACCTAAGGACATCACACACATCCATGCGCGAGGCAGGATTCGAACCTGCGACCGTAGCGGTCGCGCGGTTCCAGGCTGAAGCGCCTAGAACCGCTCGGTCACAACGGCCGACCGTTCACCTTGTCCCACAAATTGTTAGTAACACACGCAGTCAGCAAATCAATGCGTCTAAAAACGGCAAAAGAGATGTGAGTTCTGGAAATTGTAGATGACGAAAAGAAAAACTATATAAATACTATTATTTACGAAGTACTAAAGAAGAGAAAATAGAAAAAAGGAAATTCAGAACTGTCTTCGCTCGGGGTCAAACGATATCTCATGTTTCATACACGTTCCCTGCCGAGCTATTCTGTTGATTAAATATTCAGAAGGAAACAAAAAGGAAACAGCTGCGCGGAAAGACGGCTCTAGATGGGATGGAATTTGACAGATATCTACGATTCTGTTGAAATTATTCCCATACAGCGAGCAGCCTACACTAGTTAATGTACACTACTGATAATCCATGACAAACGTTTTTTCTAGCAGCGTACAGTTACCGAATAGTAGTGCAGGCGAGTAATGCAATGCGCGTCGTTTACTATCCCCTACAATTACATCTGGGGCAAGATCTGTTGAGTTCGCCAGTCATAGGGGTTTCGGCTTCATGTTGTACGTAGTGTGTGGAACGGCAGTTGCCTCGGATCAGGCGTAGTCTTGCCAGGATACGAGAGGAAGAACGGTAGGTAAACGAGATACAGCGTTTCCTCAACACAGACGCTTGTTGTTTTGGTGCCTGAAACGAATGCCAAACGCGACAGCCGTTGAAGGCAACTGAAGGTCATACCATGGCGCCACATCTGCGAGTGGCATGGCGGTGGACAATAAACTTCCCCACACGACGCTAGCCGTATCCAATTCACGCATGGACTGGCGGTGGTCAATTTTGCCGATGCATCGCCGCGCGCCACAACCTGTCACTCTGGTCTGTTTACCCGCCTAGTCTAATCCACAGCTTACAACATCGCTAAGTGCTTATAAACTGTATACATTACTCAAGTGTTGCTCGCTGTGTGACACGGAGGAACCAATTTCATGTTGTCTAGCAACGCAAACGCTCTTTTTAACTCATGGAGCTGGTCGCGTATTGCATTGTGTGTTCCCTGAGGAATATCCAATTGTAGAGACGAGTAACCACATGCAGGGCTCAGCCGATAGTTTATTATTATTATTGTTATTATTATTATTTTATCGCCTTCATTGGACCACTCTAGTAAAAAATACGAAGTTGTAAACAAGTTGTTACACAGGGATACAATTTGGCTCAACAATAACTTAATATGATATTTAGGTAATATAATTATTAGAGTCTATTTTTATATGAAAGGTGTTTTGCTCTTCTGTCTGCCCAATATTTCTTCATTCTTTCAGATATTTTCTTTCTTTCTTCATCTGAGACCACTCTTCCTGTACTCCTTTTATTGATTTTCATTTGTAGTCTGGTTTGCGGGTCTTGCAGTATTCTGGTTTTCTCTGTCTTGTTTTTTAGGTCATCTACTGTAATTTGGAGTTCTTTTATATCTTCCTTAATTGCTGTGATCCATCTAATGTCGCTCTTGCTATTCCAAAATTTTTGTATTATTTTTTTACTAATTCTGTTTTCTGGAGTTCTCGTCAGATGTCCAAAGAATGAGATGCGTTTCTTCCTTATCGTGCTCATGACTGGTTCTATTTTCTTATATACTGTTTCATTTGGTGCTATTCTCCAATGTCCATTTATTTTATACTGTTTATTTATACATGTCCTAATTATTCTTCTTTCTATTTTTAGTATTCTGTCAATTTCTGCTGTATAGTTGTTTTGAAGATAGTTTCAACTGCGTACGTTATTTCTGGTTGTGTAACTGTTTTATAATGTTTTAATTTTGCATCTATAGATAGGCTTTTTTTGTTGTATGTAGTTTTGGTAATGTAAATTGCGTAGTTCAGTTTTTTTATTCAATTCTGCCGTGATGGCTTCTCATTTAGATTGTATGTTATTATTTCGCCTAAATATTTAAATTTATCAACAATTTTGATTTCCTGATCTCTTATTGTAATTTTGTTTGCAAGTGGTGGGTCAGTTGGCATAATCTCAGTTTTTTCAAATGATATTCTAAGGCCTAATTTCTCTGCTATTTCTTGTGGTGATCAGCCGATAGTATAACACTTTCCAGTTTTCTGAGAAACATATGGCAGCCTTTATCAAAGTAACTGCCAGGTCATTTATAGGGTGAGGCAACTAAGGCAGACCATCCCAAATACACTGAAGCGCCACAGAAACTGGTATAGGAATGCGTATTGAAATGCAGAGATATGAAAACAAGCAGAATACGGCGTTGCGGTCGGCAGCGGCTATATAAGACAACAAGTGTCTGGCGCAGTTGTTAGATCGGCCGGCCGCTGGTGGCCGAGTGGTTCTGGCGCTACAATCTGGAACCGCGCGACCGCTACGGTCGCAGGTTCGAATCCTGCCTCGGGCATGGATGTGTGTGTTGTCCTTAGGTTAGTTAGGTTTAAGTAGTTCTAAGTTCTAGGGACTTATGACCTCAGCAGTTGAGTCCCATAGTGCTCAGAGCCATTTGAACCATTTTTTTTGTTAGATCGGTCACTACTGCAGGTTATGAAGATTTAAGAGAGTTTGGACGGGGTGTTGTAGTCGACGCGTTGGACACAGCATCTCCGAGGTAGCGACGAAGTGGGGATTTTCGCGGACGACCTAAAACATCAAATCTCCGACATTCCTGCGGCCTGAAAACGATCCTGCAAGAACGGGACTACCGACGACTGAAGAGAATCGTTCAACGTCACAGAAGAGCAACCCTTCGACAAACTGCTGCAGATTTCAATGCTGAGCCATCAACAAGTGTCAGCATGCGAACTATTCAACGAAACATCATCGATATGGGCTTTCGGAGCCGAAGACCCACTCGTGTACCCTTGATGACTGCACGACGTAAAGCTTTACGCCTCACCTGGAGCCGTTATCACGGACATTGGACTGTTGAAAATGGTTCAAATGGCTCTGAGCACTATCAAACTCAACATCTGAGGTAATCAGTCCCCTAGAACTTAGAACTACTTAAACCTAACTAACCTAAGGACATCACACATCCATGCCCGAAGCAGGATTCGAACCTGCCACCGTAGAGGTCGCGCGGTTCCAGACTGTAGTGCCTAGAACCGCTCGGCCACCCCGGCTGGCTTGGACTGTTGATGTCCGGAAACATGTTGCCGGGTCGCACAAGACTCGTTCCAAATTATATCGAGAGCATTGTCGTGTACAGGTATGGAGATAAATTCATGAATCTATCGACCCTGCATGTCAGCAGGGGACTGTTCAAGCTGGTGGAGACTCTGTAATGGTGTGGGGCGTGTGCAGTTGGAGCGATATGGGATACCTGATACATTTACATCATATTCTGACAGGTGAGACGTGCGTAAGCATCCTGTCTGAAGACCTGCATCCATTCATGTCCATTGTGCATTCCGACGCACTTGGGCAATTACAATTCGACACTCCACTCGTACAGAATTGCTACAGAGTGACTCCAGGAAGACTCTTCTGTTTTTAAACACTTCCGCTGGCCACCATAGTCTCCATACATGAACATTATTAAGCATATCTGAGATGCGTTGCAACGTGCCGCTCAGAAGAAATCTTCACCTTTCGTATTCTTACAGGTTTTGGACAGCACTGCAGGTTTCATGGTGTCAATTCTCTCCAGCACTACTTCAAACACTAGTCGAGTCAATGCCACGTCATGATGCGGCACTTCTGCATGTTCGCGGGGGCCCTACACGATATTATCCGCAGCTCGTGGTCGTGCGGTAGCGTTCTCGCTTCCCGCGCCCGGGTTCCCGGGTTCGATTCCCGGCGGGGCCAGGGATTTTCTCTGCGTCATGATGACTGGGTGTTGTGTGCTGTCCTTAGGTTAGTTAGGTTTAAGTAGTTCTAAGTTCTAGGAGACTGATGACCATAGATGTTAAGTCCCATAGTGCTCAGAGCCAGAGCCTACACGATATTAGGCAAGTGCACCAATTTGGATTGGATTGCATTGTTTGGGGGAAGAGACCAAACAGCGAGCTCATCGGTCTCATCGGATTAGGGAAGGACGGGGAGGATGTCGGCCGTCGGTGGTCTAGCGGTTCTAGGCGCTCAGTCCGGAACCGCGCGACTGCTACGGTCGCAGGTTCGAATCCTGCCTCGGGCATGGATGTGTGTGATGTCCTTAGGTTAGTTAGGTTTAAGTAGTTCTAAGTTCTGGGGGACTGATGACCTCAGGTGTTTAGTCCCATAGTGCTAAGAGCCATTTGAACCATTTGAAGTCGGCCGTGCCCTTTCATAGGAACCATCCCGGCATTTTCCTGGAGCGATTTAGGGAAATAACGGAAAACCTAAATCAGGATGGCAGGACGCGGGATTGAATCGTAGTCCTCCCGAATGCGAGTCGAGTATGCTAACCACTGCGCCACCTCGCTCGGTTGCACCAGTTTCTTAGGCTCTTCAGTGTATATGGTACTCAGAAACAGTCTGGAAAGTTTGTAAGAGTGGTACAAGGTAGGGTGCGATGAGAAATAATTGTTAAGAAAAATAGTTTGATTCGTTGCGCCGTTTCTGAGTTAATTAGCATCGAACTTAGCCAGTCAGTCCAATATGTGAGCCAATTCAAGCGGCCCATCATGTACGATGCCGCCAAACGTGTTCTTCGTTTAGTTTTCTAAAACCGAAAAAGAGAGCGATACAGAAAGGGGAGATTGGACGGTAGTACGGATCGAACCAGAGACCGAGGCTGAATAGTCTCCTACGCTATCACCTACACTATGATAACAACTGACAGAAGTAATTGTATCTGGAAGGCCGCTTGAATCTCCCCGCGCAACGGCCTGATTGGCTAATTAACTCCGAAACGGCGAACGCATCGAATTTCGTCTTAACAATTATTTCTCAGCGCGACTGATCCTGAAACACTCTTACAAGAAACTTCCTGGCAGATTAAAACTGTGTGCCTGGCCGAGACTCGAACTCGGGACCTTTGCCTTTCGCGGGCAAGTGCTCTGCCATCTGAGCTACCAAGCACGACTCACACCCCGTCCTCAAAGCTTTACTTCCGCCAGTACCTCGTCTCCTACCTAGGTCCGGCACACAGTTTTAATCTGCCAGGAAGTTTCATATCAGCGCACACTCCAGTGCAGAGTGAAAACCTCATTCTGGGAACACTCTTACAAGTTTTTCAGAATGTGTAAATATATTTCTCGCGCTTGCCGCTTGTGCAGTTTGCTCGATACGACTGTTCGACATCTTCAGGAGGTGGTAGCTGCTGTTGTCACTGCGACAATACGCGACTGATGGTAATCGAGCGGCGGCGTCGACATTTGTCAGGCCACGAGCAGGCGACACACTTGAGCGGGAAGACGCTTGCGGTTGGAGGAAAGCAGCACTCATAGCGCCCCCTGCCGGGAGCCGTAGAAAGGCCATCCGCGTGTGGGCTGTGGGCAGCGACTGTGCTGCAGGACGCTCCTGTAGTTAAAAACTGAATGAAATCTCAGCAGCGCGCTACGTCAAGTCATGAAGCAGAAATTCTTATTTAATTTATTGGCAGCCACTGCTAGATTCCAGGCGGCGCTTATTGAAAACCTGCATCCCCGCTGATAAGATTGGCCTCCTCAAGAACACAGTACCAGACGCATGAAGCTGAGGATAAAACTTCAGACTTCTCGTAATACATGCGATTTCCCGCGTCCAGGCAACGCTCCGCTACTGCTGATTTATCAGATAGGCCCATACAAGTTTCTTGCACGGTTCGACATGTCTGCCCAACATATTTACCACATTGGCATGGGATCTTAAAGACGCCACGTCTCCTCAGGCCAAGATCGTTTTCGACCGAACACGATAAATTCCTCAGTTTTGTTGGTGGTCGAAAAACGTACATGATGTTGTGACTCTTGAGGATTCTTTCTATTCTTGAGGACTTGCCGCGAAAATACGGTAAGAGCGCCGTTGCAATTGGCGCCTCCGCATCTTCATTTACATACCTGCTCTGAACTTGCTTAGAACGGATTGCATGGCGTATCTGTTTACCCGAGAATAATTGTGCTGTTGGAATACAGTTCTGAGGTGTTGTAGCTCACCAGACGGACTGTCGGTATCTAGAGACCGTGTGCTCTATATACCAAAGAGCGCAAGACACGGTCGCATGGTGCAGGGTGATGACAGCATGTGGCCTGCCAAGTATAACCTTGTGTGAATTGGTTTGCGGTACACACCATGTCCCAGTGTGGAATTGGCTTTTCTTCTAACTACGACTCCACTTCCGTGGAGAACTGTATATTCGGATGGAGCGAGTTCCGATGATCATGATATTTGATTTGTGGGGCGCTCAACTGCGCGGTTATCAGCGCCCGTACAAAGTCCTAATTTTTACGCAGTCCAATTTTTTCACAATCCAATCTAGCCATTGTCACGAATGATGATGACAATGTGGTGTCACCGCCAGACACCACACTTGCTAGGTGGTAGCCTTTAAATCGGCCGCGGTCCGGTAGTATACGTCGGACCCGCGTGTCGCCACTGTCAGTGATTGCAGACCGAGCGCCGCCATACGGCAGGTCTAGAGAGACTTCCTAGCACTCGCCCCAGTTGTACAGCCGACTTTGCTAGCGTGGTTCACTGACAAATTACGCTCTCATTTGCCGAGACGATAGTTAGCATAGCCTTCAGCTACTTCATTTGCTACGACCTAGCAAGGCGCCATTATCAATTGCTATTTATATTGTAATGCATGTACCGTCAGACCGATGTTCACCAATTATGGATTAAAGTTAAGTATTCCAACAGATACGTACTATTTTTGCTAGTCTCATATCCCTGACCTGTTCCAGACCTGACGCCATCCTGCGTGAGCTTTAACGCGTGCCTTTCGGCTACCCGTCATTGTGGATTGGCTGTCTTGCCAGTCCACAACAGACAACACAAACATCCAGTCTCCGGGCAGAGAAAATCCCCAACCCGCCCGGGAATCGAACCCGGGACCCCGAGATCCAGAGGCAGCAACGCTAGCCACTAGACCAAGAGCTGCGGACAGCGGGTTCCAATACCGGAGAAGCATGGGTAATGTACATCACAAATGTATCCTCTATATACTGCTAGAAGCAGGAACGTTGGAGACTTGTCGACTGTAGTGCTTTCTTCCTCAAACTCTTCTATTAAATGGTTCAAATGGCTCTGAGCACTATGGGACTTAACAGCTGAGGTCATCAGTCCCCTAGAACTTAGAACTGCTTAAACCTAACTAACCTAAGGACATCACACACATCCACGCCCGAGGCAGGATTCGAACCTGCGACCGTAGCGGTCTCGCGGTTCCAGACTGACGCGCCTAGAACCGCACGGCCACAGCGGTCGGCTTCTATTAAATAGTTGGCCACAGTTTCAGAACGTTTCCGCCCACCCTCTATATCCAGATGGAATAAATATACCGAGGTGTGGTTTTCGCCACACTATAGCGGACAATGTGGGGATTCTTGTGAGGTATGCAAGTAATTTTTAGCGTTTGTAAGGGTAGAATTATCACAATGATTTTGTTTCGTAATGGAAGTATATGTTTTTCTGTCATATCAAGTACTCAAAATGTTGACCAGAAAGATTGATACATGTCATAAAGATATTCCAGTCAGAAAGTACTGCTCATTTAATTAGACCTGGTCCGTGTTACATGCCATTTCACGTCTTTTGAAGTCGTCAGAGTTTCCTTGTAGTCCTCTTTAATTTTAGCTGCAGATAAAAGCACAGGCGCGTTAATCTGGTGAACATGCAGACCATTATGTGTTTTCCGAACGACCGACACAAAGATCTCCAAATGTTCTGATAAGAAGCCTTGTAATTATCTGTGGGTAGTGGCTGAAACATCCGCCATCTTGGTACCACATGGACAGACTTACTTTCAGTGGGATGTCTTCAACAAGTGTTAGCAACACGTGGTTAGCGTTGCTGACTCTCGAACACGAGGCCCCAGGTTCTATCCCCGGCAGGGTAGCGGAATTTCTCCGCTGCATTCGTGCGCTTGTGTGTGTTTTGTATGGGCTCATCATCATTTCATCATCATCGATGCGCAAGTGGCCGTCAAATGAAAAGACTTGTACCAGGGCGGGTGGACATCACAGATGGGGTCTCCCGGCCAATAATGTCATACACGTATTTTTTTTTTCCAACTGCCGCAACTTATCTGTTAGGAACTGTAGATATGTGCGGCTGTTTAGAGTTCCATAAATAAAATAGGGAAGAACAATAAGATTCTGGAAAATGCTACGCCACACGTTGACAAGACAAAGTCACTGTTTATCCACTTTCTCTCAAGCGGCGTATATTTCTGCTCTCCAGTAGTGCATATTGCGAAGACTGACAGGTAGACACACGAACTGTACCTCAGTCTCGTGTCTGATTACATTTGGTACAGCCGGCAGGTATTAGTAGAATCTGTTCACCTGCCGGCGGGGCAGTGATCTACAGCACTGCCATCTTATAACTATTCGATCAAGTTCCACACACTGAAACGTTCCTTTCGTCTGTGCCTCTGAGTTTCCGTAGCGTCGTGCGAAATCACACGCACGGCTGCGGCAAGAGTCCACGCACTCTTGGCGATGTGCGGCGCGCGAAACAAATTAAGTGATTTACTTCTCCGAGGATTTACGAAGGGCGTTCAATAAGTAATGCCACACATTCTGAAAGCAGGTTCATTTTATTCATGATTTCAAGACACCGTGTTATTCCCCACTTTTCACTGCTGAACCCTATTTTTTTAATTCGACGTCGATGCTAACGTCTCGCAGCATCAGTAACCTCCCCATCACCCACGTACTGCTTCCCGCGTAGTGCACCCTACATTGGGCCAAACAGATGGAAGCTCTTTATGGCCTTCTGTTAGGCGGCGACGAATCTTTTGAGTACCCCAACTGGTGGCCGGGTGTCAGTAATACCAACAGAAACTCCCAGATGAGCAGCGAGATTTTCCACTGAGATTCGTCGACCACTTTGAATGAGAATGTACGCATCTTCCAACACTGCAAGTCACGCGGGACATCGGACAGGTTACGCGACCTTGTTTCAATGATGAGAGGCCGCGCGGGATTAGCCGAGCGGTCTAGGCGCTGCAGTCATGGACTGTACGGCTGGTCCCGGCGGAGGTTCGAGTCCTCCCTCGGGCACGGGTGTGTGTGTTTGTCCTTAGGATAATTTAGGTTAAGTAGTGTGTAAGCTTAGGGACTGATAACCTTAGCAGTTAAGTACCATAGGATTTCACACACATTTGTGCATTTTGATCAGGGGCGGGCAGGAATCCTGCACGTGTGCAGTGCACTTGCACGCGTGCAGTTAACAGATGTTCTGTGTGCACACAGGGGCAAGCTGGCCACCTGCTTATCACCCCTCCCCACCATACGTTCTGTCCGGTCCTTCCTCTGTAACGCGTTTTGTTTCCTTGCTTGCTTTATTGAATGAAGGAATAAAGTAAGTGGGAGTGCTTGAAAGAAATCATGGTTTGAAAGGTTAGCTATTACCTAAGACACGTTTCACTTAATTATCACAGGTGGAGTTTACAATACGTTTAATATCTGGAACAAAATTTCTACATACAGACAAACAGTTACGTAAATTTTCATCGCTGATGTTTGCTCTCAACCGAGACTTATTGATTCAGCAAATGGTTTTCGAATTCTCGCTATATTAAGCGCAATCTTATAACTTGCACGTACCGCTGGGCTATTATTGTTGTCGCCCTGAAAAATTGAAAACAGTGCTCCATAAAATGTTAAATCAGTTCGCTGAGAGACATGACGAAAGAAAGTTGCAGATCTCTCGTGACAACAGCAACTACGACAGATTCATCTAGTATCGTCAGATCGCTTTCTTAAGCTCAGTCAATTTCCCCATCCGCTCAGAATCCGACAATAAATTGTACTCGTCCTTGTGAAATTTATTATAATGGCCTTCAATACTAAACTTCCGCTGACCAGCGAGAATACTGCCACATATTAAACATTTCGAATTTTCACGTTTTTGCACAAAGAAAAAATGATTCTCCCATTCCTTTTCAAAAGATAGCAAATCTCCACGTCTCCGTTTCCTTGTTTCACTCTGCATTTTCCGGTTCTTGAAATACAACGTTCACTACGTAGTGGTCGCTTCGCATTAACGTCCGCAGCTTACAAGGGGAGGCCGCCAATTGTGAAACTCAGATTCGATTCATACTGCGCATAATAAAAGCCCATGGCCAGAGGTGAAATGTGGCAAAGCACCAAGATGCACTTCCCAGGCGTTGTCGAGAAAATCGAGTTAAAAGAAACCGTTGCGGTGAAATACTCTCTGCGATAAACAATTTTCTGCAGCGTCGTGGCGCAGCGGTAAGCGCTCGGGTTCGTAATCCGAAGGTCGCCGGATCGAATCTCGCGCCATGCAACCTTCTTTTTTTTGCATTTGTTTTTTGTAATTCAAATGTATATATATATATATATATATATATATATATATATATATATATATATATATCACAAATGTTATTAATTGTCTTCATAATGTTAACCACGTATAGTTAACGGAAGACGTAGAAACGATATTCCGAAACGAATACGTATAGCGTAAGTCAAACGTTCGAATTAGAATAGAGACCCCACGAACACAAATTTGCTGTGGCAGGTATGAAATATAAACTGCGTTACTCGCTCGTTACACTTGGAGGACAGATGTTGAATGGGCCGAAACGAACCGCCGCATAACAGCGTAGTTGCCTGCTAACTTCGAAAGAAGGTAGATGCGGTCCCTAGCGCAACTTATAACATCGTCGAAAGTCAGTGCGGACGGGAGAGCTTTGGTACACCCTGTTAAAAAAAAACGGAAAAATGGAGGCGGAACAATTGGAGAGCGATCCGCATTCACCAACATGCATAAGCAATTCATTAATATATATATATATATATATATATATATATATATATATATATATATATATTTGAATTACAAAAAACTAATAATAAAAAAAATTGCATGGCGCGAGATTCGATCCGGCGACCTTCGGATTACGAACCCGAGCGCTTACCGTTGCGCCACGACGCTGTAGAAAATCATTAATCGTAGAGAGTATTTCACCGCAACGGTTTCTTTTAACTGTCGATTTTCTCGACAACGGCTCAGAAGTGCATCTTGGTGCTTTGCCACATTACACCTCTGGCCATGAGCTTTTATTATGCGCAGTATGAATCGAATCTGAATTTCACAATTGGCGGCCTTCCCTTGTTAGCCTGACACTACACTGCCGCAACCTGCCGGCTGTCGTCACTGTGCCGTTTGACGCCTGCACGCGAGCAGCACACGTGCAGCGCTGTGCACTCATGAGCCGCGTGCAACGTTTGCCCGCCCCTGATTTTGATGATGGGAGACGCCCCGCCCAACGACTCGACGTGCTTGTGTTCACTGCCAAGTCTCCGCAGGTATTCTGCAAGCGCCTATGGTTTTCCGCCAAAAAAAACTCAATGGAAGCTCTCTCCTTGGAATGCACCTCCATTAAAGGCGCCATTTTGAAGACTACGTATAGCGCTGCCAACTAGACTACCAAAAACCTTCATCAATATAGTGGATGAAGAGGAAATATTCCACGATGTCTCACAACAAATTCAGCACGTTTTCAGTCGAATCTGGCGGAAAAAAGGTACATTACTTATCAATGGCCGCTCATAACTGCAAACGTTTATTGGCGGAACCGGACTAATTCTTTGCACTGCAACACATGTGAGATCCGTATACACAAGGGTCGCCAGCCTCGCTTTCAACCGCGAGACGGGATTGGACTTCTCACCACTCCAAAGCTAATAATTAAAAGCCCTGTAGCAATCCAACTTCTTTCATACGGAGGCCGAGACCCGACAATTGGACTGGAATATATTCACCACTGAAAGATCAGACACCACCGACAACTGGCACCCAACAAATCCCATTGATAATCTCCTCACCGTAAACCAGCAATGTACACTCCTGGAAATTGAAATAAGAACACCGTGAATTCATTGTCCCAGGAAGGGGAAACTTTATTGATACATTCCTGGGGTCAGATACATCACATGATCACACTGACAGAACCACAGGCACATAGACACAGGCAACAGAGCATGCACAATGTCGGCACTAGTACAGTGTATATCCACCTTTCGCAGCAATGCAGGCTGCTATTCTCCCATGGAGACGATCGTAGACATGCTGGATGTAGTCCTGTGGAACGGCTTGCCATGCCATTTCCACCTGGCGCCTCAGTTGGACCAGCGTTCGTGCTGGACGTGCAGACCGCGTGAGACGACGCTTCATCCAGTCCCAAACATGCTCAATGGGGGACAGATCCGGAGATCTGGCTGGCCAGGGTAGTTGACTTACACCTTCTAGAGCACGTTGGGTGGCACGGGATACATGCGGACGTGCATTGTCCTGTTGGAACAGCAAGTTCCCTTGCCGGTCTAGGAATGGTAGAACTATGGGTTCGATGACGGTTTGGATGTACCGTGCACTATTCAGTGTCCCCTCGACGATCACCAGTGGTGTACGGCCAGTGTAGGAGATCGCTCCCCACACCATGATGCCGGGTGTTGGCCCTGTGTGCCTCGGTCGTATGCAGTCCTGATTGTGGCGCTCACCTGTACGGCGCCAAACACGCATACGACCATCATTGGCACCAAGGCAGAAGCGACTCTCATCGCTGAAGACGACACGTCTCCATTCGTCCCTCCATTCACGCCTGTCGCGACACCACTGGAGGCAGGCTGCACGATGTTGGGGCGTGAGCGGAAGACGGCCTAACGGTGTGCGGGACCGTAGCCCAGCTTCATGGAGACGGTTGCGAATGGTCCTCGCCGATACCCCAGGAGCAACGGTGTCCCTAATTTGCTGGGAAGTGGCGGTGCGGCCCCCTACGGCACTGCGTAGGATCCTACGGTCTTGGCGTGCATCCATGCGTCGCTGCGGTCCGGTCCCAGGTCGACGGGCACGTGCACCTTCCGCCGACCACTGGCGACAACATCGATGTACTGTGGAGACCTCACGCCCCACGTGTTGAGCAATTCGGCGGTACGTCCACCCGGCCTCCCGCATGCCCACTATACGCCCTCGCTCAAAGTCCGTCAACTGCACATACGGTTCACGTCCACGCTGTCGCGGCATGCTACCAGTGTTAAAGACTGCGATGGAGCTCCGTATGCCACGGCAAACTGGCTGACACTGACGGCGGCGGTGCACAAATGCTGCGCAGCTAGCGCCATTCGACGGCCAACACCGCGGTTCCTGGTGTGTCCGCTGTGCCGTGCGTGTGATCATTGCTTGTACAGCCCTCTCGCAGTGTCCGGAGCAAGTATGGTGGGTCTGACACACCGGTGTCAATGTGTTCTTTTTTCCATTTCCAGGAGTGTAGTTCAATGTCAATAAAGAAAAAAGTCTCAAAAATATACCACACTCGAATTTTCACGGCAGCAAAAGAAAATTATTTGTATTAATGTTAACCCCAGACAAGTCCGTCACTTTTATCCAACACCAACTCCAGGTAGCTAATGTCTCCACGCTCTGCGCTGGGGTTTCTTTTTACCGGACAAGCCCACGCACATCAATCCGCAGCCTTCGCTGAGAAAATCAGGAAAGTGCCTAAGCAGAATTCTATGACCGCGCAGGGGCCCGCGCTTTCGAGTTCTCTCTAGGCTTTCTATGCCGCAGAAGTAGCCTCGTTGATCACTGTAGCTGTTGTGGTCTTCAGTTCAAAGACTGATGCAGCTCTGCATGCTATTCCATCCTGTGCAAGCCTCTTCATCTCCGAGTAAGTACTGTAACCCACATCATTCTGACTCTGGTTACTGTATTCATCTCTTGGTCACCCTGTAAGAATTTTACAACACACGCTTCCCTCCTGTACTAAAATGGTGATCCCTTGCTGTCTCAGGCTGTATCCTATCAATCGCTCCCTTCTTCTACTCAGCTTGTGTCACAAATTTCTTCTCTCCGCAGTTCTATTCAGTGGCTCCTCATCAATTACATGATCAAGCCACCTAATCTTCAGCGTTATTTTGTGGCATCACATTTCAAAAGCTTCTATTCTTTTTCTTGTCTGAACTGTTTATCACCCATGCCTCACTTCCATTTATGACTGCACTCCACACAAATATTTTCAGGAAAGACTTCCTGACACATCTATACTCGATGTTAACAAATTTCTCTTCTTCAGAAATGCTTTCTTGCCATTGCCAGTCTACATTTTATATCCTCTACCATCATCAGATATTTTGCTACCCAAATAGCAAAACTCATCTACTACTTTGTCTCATTTTCTAATCTAATTCCCTCGGCGTCACCTGAGTTAATTCGACTACATTCCATTCTGTTTCTGACAGAATTCAATGTCTCGTCAAACCTGCAAGCTTTTATTTTTTCTCTCTGAACATTAATCCCTATTCTAAATTTTTCTTTTGTTTCATTTACTGCTCGCTCAGTGTGCAGATTGAATAACATGGGGGATAGGAAACAACCCTTCTCAACCACTGCTTCCATTTCATGCCCTTCGATTCTTATAACTGCCGCGTAGTTCCTTAAAAATTGTAAATAGCCTTTCGCTCCCTGTAATTTACTCCTGCGATCTTCAGAATTTGAAAGAGAGTATTCCAGTCATCATTGTCAAAAGCTTTTTCTAAGTCGACAAATGCTATAAATGTACGTTTGCCTTTCCTTAACCTATCTTCTATGAGAAGTTGTAGGGTCAATATTGCCTTGCGTGTTCCTGCCTTTCTCAGAAATCCAAACTGATCTTCCCCAAAGTCAGCTTCTAGCAATTTTTCCACTCTTCTCTAAAGAATTCATGTTAATTTTTTGCAACCTTGACATATTAAACTGACAGTTCGGTAATTTTCACACGCGTCAGCGCCTGCTTTCTTTAGAATTGGAATTATTATATTCTTCTTGAAGTCTGAAGGTACTTCGCCTGTCTCATACATGTTGCTCACCAGATGCGAGAGTTTTGTCACGGCTGGCTCTCCCAAGGGTATCAGTATTTCTAACGGAATATAGTGTACTCCCGGGGCCTTGTTTCGACTTAGGTCTTTCAGTGTTCTATCAGATTCTTCACGTATCATATCTCCTGTCTCATCTTCATATACGTCCTCTTCCATTTCCATAATACTGGCCTCAAGTACATTTCCCTTGTATAGACTCTATATACTCCTTCCACCTTCCTGCTTCCCCTTCCTTGCTTAGGACTGGTTTTCGTTCTGAGCTCTCGATATTCATACAGGCGGTTCTTATTTCTCGTTGCTCTCTAAGGGTCAGTTTCGAAATGACAACCACTTCAAAATAGAAATTTCGCCACAGAGGGACTACGATTTGCCACCTCAGCACCAGGAGAGCTGTCGGCTGAGGCCTCGATTTCGCGTGCCCCAGACCGCTCTCTACGAAATTATCTAACGTGCAAACCTTTTAGCCAATAAGAATCAGAAGGAGGTAAGCAGGTATTCTCAGTGATCATTTTCTGCACGGTATTGCCTACTTGTGAGATATTAGGAACTTTTTCTGCAACGGATGTTTGAAATAACGACCGTCATCGGCCCCGACCACAACCAATTTAGGAGGATTAGGAAAGTGCAGCCCTTCAACCCCAAGCTGAAGTAAAACTCCCTTCCCTCGGACACTGGTACCAAGAGACAACAGTAGCAGACACGGCTAGCAAACATGTGTGGCCATGAAGTGATACAACATATTATGTCACTGAAGTTACCTTTAAAGGCTCTTTCCAATGCTACAGAAAAAAAAATATTTCGATCAAGAAACAAAGTTCGTGCTACAATTCGGAAGGAAGAAAGGAAGAAATGTTAGAGTTCAATGTCCTGTCGACGACAAGTTCATTAAAGCTATCACAAGGCAGTTATAATTACTGGCATACGTCAGAAAATTCGCGACATCGTTTGCTAAAAGAAAGCAAAACCTCGCTATTTACTCGCCACTGATGTATCTCAGGTAGCCTATCTCAGGTGCCTCATCATGTAAACGCAGTTGCACAGGTTTCCGTATTCTCTTCCTTGCAGCCGTCGCGTCACTTTAGCGACGGCGCTGGATTTTCGCACCCGCCTCCCAGACTCGCAGTGCATACGCGGATCACGGCGCCGGCGCTGACATTTGTGCAGCGCGCGGCTGATTCGCGCCTCTGGGGCCGGCGGCGACCCAGAGGTCGACGGCCCCGGGCTTCCGCGGGTACAACACGCTGGCTGCCATCACGCTCCGAAAATCAAAGGGCAGGGCAGGCGCGGAGCTGGACAATCGATACGAGCAGCGGGTCGCTCGGCTGCCTGGCCCTGCTGACACCGCCTTCTGCCGAGGTAGGCCTGACCTCCGGATCGGTGGTCGTCAAACTGCGACCCGCGGTCCTCAGCCATATTTTATAATAATCTGAAACTAGCAACTACCTGCAGAATCCAAAAAAGGCAACTAACTTCAAGAGACTCATGAGAGTGTAGCTCTCCTGCTGAGTAACAAACAAAAATGCTTAAATAGGCAGTAATATTTTAAGGTGTGTTCAATTTTAAGTGACATTGGTGAGCGAAGTATGGTTCGCCTTTTACCTCAGTGATAGAGAGGTATGCAGTGCGACCACAGCGGGGTTAAGAGGATCTGAGAGGGACCATATTTTATTGTTTGTCTTCCAGTTCTGAGAACTCTGGGGCCTGTGTGCCTCGTACTGATCAGCTGCTACAGTATAAATTCATGGCTCCATGAATGGTCATTATATGGTTCACCTGGTGCAGGGTGATGACAGCATGTGGCCTGCCAAGAATAACCTTGTGTGAATTGGTTTGCGGGGCCGACCGCGGTGGCCGTGCGGTTCTAGGCGCTCCAGTCCGTAGCCGCGCTGCTGCTACGGTCGCAGGTTCGAATCCTGCCTCGGGCATGGATGTGTGTGATGTCCTTAGGTTAGTTAGGTTTAAGTAGTTCTAAGTTCTAGGGGACTGATGACCACAGCAGTTGAGTCCCATAGTGCTCAGAGCCATTTGAACCATTTGAATTGGTTTGCGGTGCACACCATGTCCCAGTGTGGAATTGGCTTTTCTTCTAACTACGACTCCACTTCGGATGGAACGAGTTCCGATGATCATGATATTTGATTTGTGGGGCGCTCAACTGCGCGGTTATCAGCGCCCGTACAAAGTCCTAATTTTCACGCAGTCCAATTTTTTCACAATCCAATCTAGCCATTGTCACTAATGATGATGACAACACAAACATCCGGTCTCCGGGCAGAAAAAATCCCCAACCCGCCCGGGAATCGAACCCGGGACCCCGCGATCCAGAGGCAGCAACGCTAGCCACTAGACCAAGAGCTGCGGACAGCGAGTTCCAATACCGGAGAGGCATGGGTAATGTACATCACAAATGTATCCTCTATATACTGCTAGAAGCAGGAACGTTGGAGACTTGTCGACTGTAGTGCTTTCTTCCTCAAACTCTTCTATTAAATGGTTCAAATGGCTCTGAGCACTTTGGGACTTAACAGCTGAGGTCATCAGTCCCCTAGAACTTAGAACTACTTAAACCTAACTAACCTAAGGACATCACACACATGCATGCCCGAGGCAGGATTCGAACCTGCGACCGCAGCGGTCTCGCGGTTCCAGACTGTAGCGCCTAGAACCACTCGGCCACTCCGGCCGGCGGTCATTGTATAGACGATCATTTTCAAGTGTGGTACGCACCTGTATCAACGAATATGAAATTAAGATTGTTGCAATACATCGCAATGAGAAGACGAAAAATGAGATTCAAGATATTTAGTAAACATTTGTGATCGTGTGTCGTACTGCAAAAGGCATTTAAATACCAGTACAGTTACTGCTATTAATCAGTTAATTATCAGCTCACGCAAAGAGCACAACACAGACAATTATAATGTGACAAGTTTGGGGTCGCTGAAGGTGGCAGCACTCTGATACAGAGAGAAGATTCGAAACGAAATGTTCCGAATGGTGCCGTCTTTTAAAGACGAGTACAAAGAGGCCGGTGGCCCACTTCTCTTGCCCTTAATGAAACTCGTAAGATACTAATTTATACATATTGTCTCGAATTGCGGGTATCAGCAACCAAATATTCACAATTCACTATTTTTATATGAAGACAAGAAACACCGCTCTGGCTGTAGAAAGTTTATTTAAATCACAACCGGCCAGTTTAGGCGCATCCTGAGGTCATACAATTGTGTCTACAATATTACTTAATGCTTTTCTTGAAGGACGGGAAGAGGCTTCAAGAAAAGCGTTAAATAATATTGTAGACATAACTAAATTAATGTTCCGAATAAACAGATCACCTCGAACGACTAGAGATAGGACGTTTATAATCAAAGGACATGCAGAATAGTATGGTGTGCAGAAATGATTAGCATTTAATCACCTCGGTTCAGCATGTGTCCCGTTGCCTAGTAGGCAAATGGATCCGCCAGGGGCAGCGATAACTTGTTCCATGCGTGATTGCAGCGACGCGTGCAAGGCGCGAATGGCGTCGTGTGGTATAGCCATCCGTGCTGCATTCACCTTGTTCCAAAGTCGATCTGTGGTGGTTGGAATTGGGTCACAGCGCTGCACCGTCGTTTCAACATATCCCACACATTTCCGACTGGCGGTAAATCTGGTTATCTGGCGGGTTATGGCAAAGGACTGACAGCCTGTGACACCAAGAAGGCGCTTGTTCATGCAGCAACACGTGGTCGTGCATTGTCTTGCTGAAAAACGGCGTCTGGGGTGTTGTACAGAAAGAGTATGGCTACGGGTCATAAGATGTCATTAAATTACGCCACACTGGTCACAATGCTCTGGACACGCACCAACTGTGATTTGTGTTTTTATCCAATAGCATCCCACACCATAAGGCGTGGAGATGGCACTGTATACCTTATGCGAATGCAGTCACTGGGATGCCACTCTCCCTGTCTGCGGCGAACCAAAATGCGGCCATCATTTTCAAACAAACAGAACCTGGATTCGTCCAAAAACAATATTTGATGCAATTCGTGTCCCCAGTGACGTCGTTCCGTACAACATTCCCTTCTAGTATGTTTCTGCACATTCGTCAAAGGTACCGGGGAAGTGGACGACGCGCACGTATCCCATGCCGGAACAAGCGGCGACAGGCTGCCACCCCTGGCAGTGTACGGCGTGTTAGACTGTTCCACTGTTGTTCCATAGCCGAGGAGGATGGAGATCTGTCTTGCAGTGCCATTCTGATGAGGTGTCGGTCTTCTCGGGGTGTGGTCTGGGTGTTGTGACATGACCCATCTTGTCGTTCTCAATGGTCTTCCGTGAACCAGTCTGCAGTCACCCGTTGCATCGGCGAAACACTTCGTCCCACACGAGCAGCAGTTTACAGGATGTTTGCATCATATTCTCTCGTGCCAGTAATGCGCCCTCTTTCAAACTCACTTAGTTGACGGTACTGCGCGCCTACGTCTGGGAGGCATCCTGCACGTCTGCTCCTGTAACGCTGATCCCCTACCTTCACTTTATGGCGACAACGAGAGCCGCAGGCACATTTTACAGGCCGGTGGCGTTGCGCCGCGATATCGATGTTGAGGCTGAGCCCGTTGGCCGACGTGGTTAAAATGCTGATCATTTTTGCAGAACATACTAATGTAAATGTCCTGTGAATATGAATGTTCTATCTCTAGTCGTTTCCTCTAAACATGAGTGTATACCACCTGAGGATGCGGCTACACTGGAGTGAAACCATTCGTGGTTCTAATAAACCTCCTACAGCCAGAACGGTCTTCGTTACATTCAAATAAAAATACTAATTTGTGTAGGTAAAATCTTTTCCACTCATTTGGCTTTATTTCCAAAATAATGATTATTTAATAACGCATTCAGCAAAAGTAGCATTCGTCAAAAAACATTGAGACACGGCGTGGACCTTAAACGTATCTCCGGATGCTGTTTATTAAGGTCGAAACCGTAAGTAAACTGTTTTGATGAATGGTAGTAAGTTAAGAATTAATAATAATATCGGTACATACACAGCCCGAGGTATCGCCCCACAATGTCGCTATTGACTCTCGAGCGAAAAGGTTTGACGACCGCTGCTTTGGATGGAGCACTTGTTGCCTAGCACGGAGCACTCTACTCGGTATCGGCGGAACTTCTCCCTCTCATCGCACTCGAGATGACTAGAACCTACATGGGGCTGCTTCCTCACTAACATCCCTATATACATCACGTTACTACATTAATGCAAGGATGTAGAGGCGCATATCACTAGGGGTAAGATAGATACTGCCTACAGGAAAATTAAAGAGTCCTTTGGAGAAAAGAGAACCACTTGTATGAATATCAAGAGCTCAGATGGAAACCCAGTCCTAAGCAAAGAAGGGAAAGCAGAAAGGTGGAAGGAGTATATAGAGGATCTATACAAGGGCGATGTACTTCAGGACAATATTATGGAAATGGAAGAGGACGTAGATGAAGATGAAATGGGAGATATGATACCGCGTGAAGAGTTTGACAGAGCACTGAAAGACATAAGTCGAAACAAGGCTTCGGGAGTAGACAACATTCCATCAGAACTACTGACAGCCTTGGGAGAGCCAGTCCTGACAAAACTCTACCATCTGGTGAGCAAGATGTATGAGACAGGCAAAATACCCTCAGACTTCAAGAAGAATATAATAATTCCAATCCCAAAGAAAGCAGGTGTTAACAGATGTGAAAATTACCGAACTATCAGTTTAATAAGCCAGGGCTGCAAAATACTAACGCGAATTCTTTACAGACGAATGGAAAAACTGGTAGAAGCCGACCTCGGGGAAGATCAGTTTGGATTCCGTAGAAATGTGGGAACACGTGAGGCAATACTGACCCTACGACTCACCTTAGAAAATAGATTAAGGAAACGCAAACCTACGTTTCAGGCATTTGTAGACTTAGAGAAAGATTTTTACAATGTTAACTGGAATACTCTCTTTCAAATTCTGAAGGTGGCAGGAGTAAAATACAGGGAGGGAAAGGCTATTTACAACTTTTACAGAAACCAGAAGGCAGTTATAAGATTCGAGGGGCATGAAAGGGAAGCAGTGGTTGGAGAGGGAGTGAGACAGGGATGTAGCCTATCCCACATGTTATTCAATCTGTATATTGAGCAAGCAGTAAAGGAAAAAAAAAAAAAAAAAAATTCAGCGTAGGTATTAAAATCCATGGAGAAGAAACAAAAACTTTGAGGTTCGCCGATGACATTGTAATTCTGTCAGAGACAGCAAAGGAATTGGAAGGGCAGTTGAACGGAATGGACAGTGTCTTGAAAGGAGGATATAAGATGAACATCAACAAAAGCAAAACGAGGATAATGGAATGTAATCGAATTAAATCAGGTGATGCTGAGGGAATTAGATTAGGTAATGAGACACTTAAAGTAGTAATTGAGTTTTGCTATTTAGGGAGAAAAATAACTGATAATGGTCGAAGTTGAGAGGATATAAAATGTAGACTGACAATGGCAAGGAAACCGTTTCTGAAGAAGAGAAGTTTGTTAACATCGAGTATAGATTTAAGTGTCAGGAAGTCGTTTCTGAAAGTATTTGTATGGAGTGTAGCCATTTATGGAACTGAAACATGGACGATAAACAGTTTAGACATGTAGAGAATAGAAGCTTCCGAAATGTGGTGCTACAGAAGAATGCTGAAGATTAGATGGGTAGATCATATAACTAATGAGGAGGGATTGGTTGGTTGGTTGGTTGGTTGGTTGGTTGGTTTGGGGAAGGAGACCAGACTGCGTGGTCATCGGTCTCATCGGTTTAGGGAAGGATGGGGATGGAAGTCGGCCGTGCCCTTTCAGAGGAACCATCCCGGCATTTGCCTGGAGTGATTTAGGGAAATCACGGAAAACCTAAATCAGGGTGGCCGGACGCGGGATTGAACCGTCGTCCTCCCGAATGCGAGTCCAGTGTCTAATCACTGCGCCACCTCGCTCGGTGAGCAGGGATTGAACGGAATTGGAGAGAGGCCCAACTTGACTAGAAGAAGGGATCGGTTGGTAGGACATGTCAAGGGATCGCCAGTTTAGTATTGGAGGGAAGCGTGGAGGGTAAAAATCGTAGAGGGAGACCAAGATATGAATACACGAAGGAGGTTCAGAAGGATGAAGGTTGCAGTAGGTACTGGGAGATGAAGAAGCTTGCGCAGAATAGAGTAGCATGCAGAGCTGCATCAAACCAGTCTTTGGACTGAAGATCACAACAACAACTACATTACTTAAATAGGACGTCTCTGCTATATGCTTATTGGTATTTTCGTGAAAAGGACTATTTCAATGCGCAGAGTGGAAACTCTTCACGCGTATATTAATTTAAGAACTTTCACTGTCTAATATACCAAATGAACAAATGACCAAGATGGCGAATTGATGGGCAGTATTCTGGAGTTCTCAGGAGGAGGGATATAAACTGCAGAGGAAAGATACTGCGTAGTTTGTTCGTCACAATACACACATCATTAGAGGTGTCCTGCAGAAAAGGTTAAAACGCGATGCTCAAAACTATAAGCATCGTTAATAGGCGACTTCGAGTTTCTTGGAAAACAGTCAGGGCGTACCACGAGTCTATGTTAGCATCAGTTGCAGGACAAGGTACGAGCGTTTACGTCCATAGATTACAGCTAGTGAAGCCAGTCTCATTAGTCAGAATAGTGCAATGAGATGTAGCGCTGAGATTAACGGACACCTAACGTACGATCCCGAATGACGTATTGTTGGCAATTCTAGGGATACGCCCGTTGGAAACAGAAGAGCTGCATTGGTTGAAAAAATAAATAAAAATAAACAGTGACTGGCGACAAAAAACTTTTAGTTTTGTTCGACAAAAAAAGATAGCCAAACGCAAGAATAAAGACCACCCGAACTGAGCAAATATAAAAAAGTTAATACGAAATCTAATTTTACAGCTGTGGCAATATGAATAGAACACCTGCAGAAGTGTAGGCACTCCGAAGCACACACCCTACGAAGATGCAGCAGATAATTGTCGTCGGGCGTTAAGGACAGTGGTTCCCAAAGCAACACAGAGGATCATGTAGGTCTGGTACATCTTGGACGATACTGTAGCCGAAGTATCCATGAAGACGAAGGAGGGCTTCACGAGACATACAGCCACACACCTCAGCATACTGCCGTCCCCACAAGACAAAATCCGTACCGTTGATCACGAGGAAACAGAAGTCGATGGCCACTGAATGAAACGGTCTGACTATCCATCGCACTGAAGCAAGTGAGTCCGAAAATGTGAATTCCAAGAAGTTACAGTGAACCGTGGAATCGATTATCACGGAGGGAAAGCTGCTGACTTGGTACCCTACGCCCATAAAATTCAGAAGACAGTAGGTGTTGACTAAGGTATTTTGGGTGCGGGTCCAACAGAAGAGTACAGCTTAGAATGCTAAAAGAACGGAGATGCAAAAATTACAGACTAATATCTTTAACATCGGTTTGCTGCAAAATGCCGCGCCGGATTAGCCGAGCGGTTGGTCCCGGCGGAGGTTTGAGTCCTCCCTCGGGCATGGGTGTGTGTGTTTGGCCTTAGGATAATTTAGTTGGCTCTGAGTACTATGGGACTCAACTGCTGAGGTCATTAGTCCCCTAGAACTTAGAACTAGTTAAACCTAACTAACCTAACTAACCTAAGGACATCACAAACATCCATGCCCGAGGCAGGATTCGAACCTGCGACCGTAGCGGTCTTGCGGTTCCAGACTGCAGCGCCTTTAACCGCACGGCCACTTCGGCCGGCGATAATTTAGTTTAAGTAGTGTGTAACCTTAGGGACTGATGACCTTAGCAGTTAAGTCCCATAAGATTTCACACACATTTGAAAATATTGTCAGTTCGGAAATACTAAATTTCCTCCAGAGTGAAAAGCTTCCGTCCACAAGGCAGCACAGTTTTAGAAAGCATCGCTCGTGCGCAACTCATCTCGCCCTTTTCTCACATGGCATCCTGCGAACCATGGCTAAAGAGCAACAGGCGGATTCCCGCTGATTGCACATTCCTCGACGTCCGTAAAGCATTTGACACGGTGCAACACCGCCGACTGGCGAAGGTACAAGCATACGGAATAGATTCCGAGGTATGCAAGTGGGGCGAAGACTTGTAAAGGAATAGAACCCAGTATGTTGTCCTTGATAGCGTGTATTCATAAGAGACAATGGTATTGTCAGGAGTGCCCCACGGAAGTGTGATAGGACCGTTGTCGTTTCCTATAAAGATAAATGACCTGGCGGACGGGGTAAGCAGCAGTCTGCGGTTGTTTGCTGTTAATGCTGCGGTGTATGCCAAGGGGTCGTCGTTGAGTGACTGTAGGAGGATACAAGATGGCTGAGACAAAATTTCTGGTTGGTGCGATTGACAGCTTGCTCTAAACGTAGAAACACCTTAAGTCAATGCAGATGAGTAGCAAAAACAATCCCGTAATGTTCGAATACAGCGTTAGTACTTGACACAGTCACCTCGATTACCTATCTGGGCGAAACGTTACAAAGAGACATGAAATGGAACGCGCATGTAGGGATTGTCTTAGGGGAGGCGAAGGGTCGACTTCGATTTACTGCGAGAATTTAAGGAAAGTGTGGTTCATCTGTAAAGGAGACCGCATACAAGACACTAGTGCGATCCATTGTTGAGTTAGCCGGCCGCGGTGGTCTCGCGGTTCTAGGCGCTCAGTCCGGAGCCGCGAGACTGCTACGGTCGCAGGTTCGAATCCTGCCTCGGGCATGGATGTGTGTAATGTCCTTAGGTTAGTTAGGTTTAAGTAGTTCTAAGTTCTAGGGGACTGATGACGACAGATGTTAAGTCCCATAGTGCTCAGAGCCATTTGAACCATTTTTGAACCATTGTTGAATTACTGCTCCGAGTGTTTGGAATCCGCGCCAGCTCGTGTTAGAGGAAAACATCGAAGTACTTCAGAGGTGGGCTGCTAGATTTGCTACCGGTAGGTTCGAAGACGCAAGTATTACGGAGATGCTTCGGGAAATGAAATTGGAATCAATGGACGGAAGGCGATGTTCTTTTCGAGGAGCACTACTGAGAAAATGTAGTGGACCGGCATTTTGGCTGACTGCAGAACGATTCCGCTGCCGTCAACATACATTTCGCGTAAGGATCGTGAAAAGGTACGATTAGGGTGATTAGGCTGGTACGATGGGATATAGATAGTCGTTTTTCCCTCGAGTGAATCGGAGAAGGAAATAACCAATAACAGTACAGAGACCTCCCCCCTCCCCCCTCTCCACGCACCATACGGTGGCTTGTGAAGTATGTGTGTAGATACAGACGTAGATGTGCCTTAACGATTGAACCAAAAGGGAAGTGCACCAGTGTTTCTCACAAAAGTGGTAGTTTAGCGGTACTAGTAGTATGGTATTTAGCTTAGGGTAGTATGTGCCGGGTGATCAAAAAGTCGGTATCAATTTGAAAACTGAAGAAATCACGGAATATGTAGATAGAGAGGTACAAATTGACACACATGCTTGGAATGACATTGGGTTTTATTAGAACGGAAAAAATGCAAAATTTCAAAAAATGTCCGACAGATGGCGCTTCATCTAATCAGAATAGCAATAATTAGCATAACAACGTAATACAAAGCAAAGATGATGTTCTTTACAGGAAATGCTCAATAGGTCCACCATAATTCCTCAACAATAGTTGTAGTCGAGGAATAATGTTGTGAACAGCACTGTAAAGCATGTCCGGAGTTATGGTGAGGCATTGGCGTCGGATGTTGTCTTCCAGCATCCCTAGAGATGTCGGTCGATCACGATACACTTGCGACTTCAGGTAACCCCAAAGCCAATAATCGCACGGACTGAGGTCTGGGGACCTGGGAGGCCAAGCATGACGGAAGTGGCGGCTGAGCACACGATCATCACCAAACGATGCGTGCAAGAGATCTTTCACGCGTCTAGCAATACGGGGTGGAGCGCCATCCTGCATAAACATCGTACGTTCCAGCAGGTGTTTATCAGCCAGGCTGGCGATGATGCGATTCTGTAACATATCGGCGTACCTCTCACCAGTCACAGTAGCAGTTTTGCTGTCCAGCACCATCTGTCGGACATTTTGTGAACTTCGGTTTTTTTTTGTTCTAATAAAACTCCATGTCATTCCAAGCATGTGTGTCAATTTTTACCTCTCTATCTACATTATCCCGTGGCTTATTTAGTTTTCAAATTTATACTGACTTTTTGATCACCCTGTATTTGTAAGAACCAGGTAATAATAATAATTATTATATACACTTTTTATTATATACAAAATGTAAGGTGTATGGTCCATTTCGCCGGCCGAAGTGGCCGCGCGGTTAAAGGCGCTGCAGTCTGGAACCGCAAGACCGCTACGGTCGCAGGTTCGAATCCTGCCTCGGGCATGGATGTTTTGTGATGTCCTTAGGTTAGTTAGGTTTAACTAGTTCTAAGTTCTAGGGGACTAATGACCTCAGCAGTTGAGTCCCATAGTGCTCAGAGCCATTTTTTTATGGTCCATTTCAGCTTTCCACACATTAGCCGTAACTGTGAATAACGGATAATGGCAGGACATCCACTGAGGAGGACGAGGCCACTCTGCTGTGGTAGGCTGTAATTCACCGATGAGATGAGCAGTACTGTAAACACAATGGCTGAGTTGATTTTGGAGCCTGGGCGTGGTTGGTGGTGCGAGGCCGATGGAAGGGACGGCAGCGAGTTGGCGGCGCCTCGCCGCGACAGACGAGCGCCCGCTTGCTGCGTCCTCGGCTTGGAAAAATTCCCGCCGTTATGGCGACTTTAAAAAGTGAGGCGGGCCGGCGGCTCCGCAAGTTCTGGCGCCCCAAGAGGGGGGAGGACGGCGGAAACTCGCCGAGTCGGGCTTCCAAGAGGCTGGCCGGCGCTTCCCGTATTGGCGAAACTTGGCGGCGGGCGGGGCCGGTCGCTGAAAACAGCGGCCGCGATAGACGGCAAAAAAGAAGGCGCGGACAGCAGGAGTCGCCGTCGCGGGCTGCTGGTCTCGGCGCTAAACTCGGCAGCGGGCCGTGCCGCCACACGGCGTAGTTCCGGCTGACGCGGCTGTACCTGTGGGGAGTAAAGCCCTGTTTACACGACGACACTGGCTCGCGCCTCTCGTTCGGTGAAACGAGTTGCACGCAAATGATTTTGTATATGTCTGTAGACTCGGTGGCATCAGTGTACACTTCAGTTTCGTCGTCTGTGCGTGCCGTATATTCTCGTGTTTTAAAATGAAATTTTTGGCAGCTGTACGAGATGTAGCGGAGCTAATGCTTCTTTGTGTCAAATCGCTGCGTAACAGAAAAAATAAAAAAAGTTAAGAAAATTGTTTGGGTTCGTGACTGGATCAAGAAAAGACGTCAGCCCGGTTGCTCAGCGACCTTGCTGAAAGACAATGTAGTGGACAACTCCAGAAGTTATTTTAACTATCTTCCAATGTTCCCAGACCAGTCCACTTTTTTTAATACAGTTAACAATGCAATAAGGAAAAAAGATACTATAATGCGTAAAGCAGCGTCGCCAAAGCTAAAATTACAAAGGGCATTGCGTTTCCTGGAAAATGGGGATTCATATACTGGTCTACAGTACCTATACCGTTTTCTTAAATCTACGCCGGCCGAAGTGGCCGTGCGGTTCTAGGCGCTGCAGTCTGGAACCGCGCGACCGCTACGGCCGCAGGTTCGAATCCTGCCTCGGGCATGGATGTGTGTGATGTCCTTACGTTAGTTTGGTTTAATTAGTTCTAAGTTCTAAGGGACTAATGACCTCAGAAGTTGAGTCCCATAGTGCTCAGAGCCATTTGAGCCAATCTTAAATCTACAACTGCCAAATTTGTTCCAACTGTTTATGACGGCACCTACATGAGACTTCCAGAATACATTACTGCAAAGCAGAACAGTGTTTAGTTATTTATTGTAATTAAAGAACAAATTGGTTCAAATGACTCTGAGCACTATGCGACTTAACTTATGAGGTCATCAGTCGCCTAGAACTTAGAACTAATTAAACCTAACTAACCTAAGAACATCACATACATCCATGCCCGAGGCAGGATTCGAACCTGGGACCGTAGCGGTCGCTCGGCTCCAGACTACAGCGCCTAGAACCAATTAAAGAACAAAAAATACTTTTGCTGTAAGAAGGCACCATTACAATTAAACTTAATTCGTTGTGGTGTGACAGCATAAGATGATGGCTTCGGACTGCCACAGCCCTTCTTCTCCGCCTAGTATTTCATCGTCAGCAATCAACTGTTCTGACTGGGCCTCTTCTTTATTTTACCTTTCGGCCAAAAAACGCTTCCGCTTATAGGCAATTAGACACTTGAATCCCTCCATTAGTTCTAAGTTGTATTCTTTTGGCAATTTTTGCATTTGCTTTCTAAAGCTCTTGCGAAAACTGACAATTTAGTACTTCTCCTTAGGCTGATATGTAATTGACTTTAGCGCATCGACAGCATTTCTGAAATGCTGTAAAGGGCCTTCGACACGCCTTTTCTGCGTACTGTGTTTTGCTGCTGACTGCAAGCTGCTACTGAAAGATTGAACAATCCCGCTGTCATTGATTCTGTTCATGCCTGATGTGGGTGGAGACTGAGGATCACTTATTAGTGTGTCCTCCAATGCATGGGCGCATTTTCATCTTCTTAATTTTCTTCATCAACATCCTGGAAGAGAGAGAGAGAGAGTAAGATTGTTATACGTTCTTGTAGCATACCTGATCGTAATTTCGTATTGTTATAATGAACTACAATGTTTGGATCAGTAATCCTGACTACTTTTTTACAGATATCTTGGAGTGAAGATGAATGGAGCGATATGCTGAAGGATTTCGAAATTAGATGGAATTTTTCATGCTTTAGTGGAGTAATTGGGAAACATGTAGTGATTAAATGTCCAGCAAAAAGTGTCTTTGAGTTCCATAATTATAGGGGTACCTTGGGTATTGTTCTCCTAGTTGGTGCAGACAGTAACTACTGTTTCACTTGCGTTCATACAACTGAAGAAGGAACGACATCTGATAGCGGCATTTTTGCAAGCTGTATACTAAAATTGGTTATGAATCCAGAACTCTCAGCCAGCCAGAAGATCCAGTTTTAGTTGGGGACGATGCTTTCCCATTAATACCTTTTCAAAACTATCCTTTTTAAAACCATGGCCCACTGAATTTAAAAGAATATCTTCAACTACAGACTTTCGCGAGCTTGCCTTGTTGTGGAAAACGCGTTCGGAATTCTGGTGTCAACATTTCGTGTATTTGAAAATCCAATACCACTTCGCCCGCAAATAGTGCACAAAATTGCCATGACTACATGTCCTGTCCTTAGCTGGCAAAGTAACACAGCTCTCCAACAATACGGACAACCCACAACTGATAGACCAAAAGAATTTGAAAGTGGCGTTTGCCAGCCAGGAGTGTGGAGAGACATAAATACCGTGGGGCCGATAGACGCAAAGCTGCAGCCCGCATTAAGAAGGGAATGGTTTTCCAACAACTTTCTTACAGATGGAGCTGTACCTTGGCAAAATTTAAGAGTTTAAAAATATGTACCAGTATTACAAATTGTGAATGTGAAGCACTGATATGACTTTTTAAATAAACGAATACTCATTATAGAATTCAGCTTACCAGACTTGCGTATCCTTTTCTCCTGTACACAGTTTTCCTAAAAAACGAACCAGCCAACTCGAATCATGTGATTTTCATCTTGTAGACGTGCGCTGTTCCACAGCCAGATGTTTTGCTTGCCTGCATTTTTCTTAGTTCGTTTGTATATGTACTCCTAACTGAATGTATTGCCGGCCGTAGTGGCCGTGCGGTTAAAGGCGCTGCAGTCTGGAACCGCAAGACCGCTACGGTCGCAGGTTCGAATCCTGCCTCGGGCATGGATGTTTGTGATGTCCTTAGGTTAGTTAGGTTTAACTAGTTCTAAGTTCTAGGGGACTAATGACCTCAGCAGTTGAGTCCCATAGTGCTCAGAGCCATTTGAACCATTTTTTGAATGTATTGTGCCTGTCTTGCAGTGTTCAGATCGCGTAGGACGGCCTCAAATGCAGCAGCACGTCGCTGCTTGTTTTTGTAGTCAGCATCATTGAAATCCCATAAACACTTACGCATAGCGTAGATGACCAAAAGGTGAAGAATTTGTTCCGTTCCTCCGCTTCATATTTCAGCTTGTTTACACTAGACTGACACACCTAAACTAAAAACTCGTGCAA